>NC_141835.1:14822397-14979897 GCF_982586985.1 Callionymus lyra | reverse complement strand
ACTACTTTACTTAATCTGCTAAAATTATACAATATTATTATTATGTAAGGAATTCTGATGTATTTAGAGTTTTTGTGTTTAAAAAATGTTTAAACATTTTTTCATGTCAGTGTTATACTTGACTGATGATGTGGACAATGAAACGTGCTTGATTCTCCTATAAAAATGTTAAAGAACGCAAAAAAGTTTCATATTCTTAATGAAGTATTTTTAAATCATAGAAATAAGTCGAAACCTGTTGTAATAGATTTGATTTGGCTAAAAGATGATTCTATCTTGATGACCACTTTGTACGACTCCTACGTTTCATCATGGATCACAATGTCTCAACCACGGTATTTCTTGCCTCCCCTCAGATGGACGAGCAGGACCAGCCCTATATGTTTGCCAGTCTGACACGGCCACACTCGGAGCAGCTGCTGCAAGGACTACAGCTCTTGCGGCAGGATCACGAACTATGTGACATTGTACTTCGCGTGGGTGATGCCAAGATCCACGCCCACAAAGTAGTACTGGCCAGCATCAGTCCCTACTTCAAGGCCATGTTTACAGGTAACCTGTCGGAAAAGGAGACGGCAGAAGTGGAGTTTCAGTGCATAGATGAGAGCGCTCTGCAGGTAGGACTTAAGCTTCTAGACTTGGAAGTGAACCGTGGTTTTGACGTCGTTTTTCTTCCTCAGGCCATCGTTGAATATGCCTACACGGGAACAGTCTTCATTTCCCAGGAAACTGTGGAGTCTTTGCTACCAGCTGCCAACTTACTCCAGGTCAAACTAGTACTAAAGGAGTGCTGCTCTTTCTTAGAGAGTCAGCTGGACGCCGGCAACTGCATCGGCATCTCCCGCTTCGCGGAGACCTACGGCTGCCACGACCTCTGTTTGGCCGCGACCAAGTTCATCTGTGAGAACTTCGAAGAAGTCTGTCAAACGGAAGAGTTTTTCGAACTCACTAGAGCAGAGTTGGATGAAATCGTTTCCAATGACTGTTTGAAGGTGGTCACAGAAGAGACCGTCTTCTACGCGCTGGAGTCGTGGATTAAGTACGACGTGACCGAGCGGCAGCAGCATCTCGCTCAGCTCCTGCACTGTGTGCGCCTTCCTCTGCTCAGCGTCAAGTTCCTCACCCGCCTTTATGAAGCCAACCACCTCATACGGGACGATCACGCATGCAAGCACCTGCTCAATGAAGCCCTTAAATATCATTTTATGCCCGAGCACCGCCTCTCCTACCAAACCGTGCTCTCCGCTCGACCCAGGTGTGCCCCGAAGGTGCTGTTGGCCGTGGGTGGCAAGGCTGGTCTCTTCGCCACGTTAGAAAGGTAAAACAAAAATAAATGTTGAAATGTTTTTTAAAGTATAAAAACTATTTGTTTTTTAATGTATTTTGATAAAAGTTGGCTTTTATATTTTTATCTTGTCAGTGCTTTGGTTGTTTATATCTGTCAGTCTGGCTCGTGCTTGAAACCAAACGAAAAAACTTTATTGAAAAACCATACAGCGTCAAAGCAGCGATTAAAAATATAATTGCGGTGATAAAACAATTGTTAAATGATTTAGTATTTTGTACCTATTGCTATTATTTTAAAAAAATGCAGGTTTTGTGGGACAGAGACTCCCAACGGTTTGACAACTGTATGATATTAACAAGTCTTTTTTTGTATGATTTGATCAATTCACAAGATGTATTACTCAAGCAGTACATTGATGATGTACACAATATTAATCTTCATCATTATTTATATTATTGTTTATTTTACAATCTTAAAAAAGTGATGAAAGAAAACAACATTTTAAATATAATTTAGAAAAAAATCAGAACAGAATCCACGTCTTATTTATCTTATTAGGTAGATCAATATCTCGTGATTGAATTTGCATTGTCTCTCGCACATACGCAGATCAGATGATCTTCCTCTCTCTTTGCCCTTGATGGATCTACTGACCCATTTAAGAAACATCTTAAGACGTTTTTATTTGTTCAGGCTTTTCCTTGATTTTCTGGAACTCCTGTTGTGTTATCAGTTTTATCTTGACCTTTAAAATATATACTTTATTGAATATTGTTTTGATTGTTTAAGCGCTTTGTGACCCTGGTCTGGAAAAGCGCTCTACAAATAAAACTTACTTACTTAGGTTGTCCAGATCATGACGTTACATTAGAATCTAAATTCTCTAATTCCTATATAAATTTAAAATGTGGCAGGAAATGAATGAATGGTTTGAGATAAATGTATGGATTATGTCACAGAAATGATAATATTAATGGTAAATATTCAGGTGATCAATCTTGAATAATGTCAATATTATGAATGGTTTTTTTTTCTTGCAAAGTAGAATTTGCTTTTACTGTTTTGCAGTATTATTAACAAGTCTTTTTTTGTTTCCTATCAGCATGGAAATGTATTTCCCTCAGACGGATTCATGGATCGGACTGGCCCCTCTCAGCGTGCCCAGGTACGAGTTTGGCGTCGCGGTTCTGGACCACAGGGTGTACGTCGTCGGAGGCATCGCCACGCACATGAGGCAAGGCATCAGCTACAGGAGGCACGAGAGAACAGTCGAGAGTTGGGACCCCGAGAGCAACACGTGGTGCTCGGTGGAGCACATGGCGGAGTGTCGCAGCACACTGGGGGTGGTGGTGCTGGCCGGGGAGCTGTA
Source organism: Callionymus lyra (assembly GCF_982586985.1). NCBI lineage: Eukaryota > Metazoa > Chordata > Actinopteri > Syngnathiformes > Callionymidae > Callionymus > Callionymus lyra. The sequence goes on along the minus strand of NC_141835.1, from coordinate 14,977,240 downwards.
CGCACTGGGAGGATACGACGGACAGTATTATCTCCAGTCGGTGGAGAAGTACGTCCCCAAGTTGAAGGAGTGGCAGCCCGTCGCACCGATGACCAAGTCTCGCAGCTGCTTCGCCACGGCTGTACTGGACGGGATGGTGTATGCCATCGGAGGTTATGGACCAGCACATATGAACAGGTATGGTTTCCTTATGTTCTTAAAGCATCCAAGTCGTCGCCTTTTGTGCTTTTTAGCCGTCTCCGTCTGACCTTCTCGCTCGGTTCAGCGAGTGGTTTTATAGAACTGGCAATCAAGTGAAGGATGTCAAGTAGTGCCGAGAAAAAGGCCAGCCGCCTGTTAATGAGTCGAGTGAAGTCGCGACACAAGTGGAAGTTTGTGCGCCTGTTGCTGTGGATCTCTGGAGAGTAATGTCTGTGTTGCTCGTTTCCTTGACTCCCCAAACCCTTGAGGAGGATTTGTTTGGAAAGATAGGCACCAGAGATTGTCTTCTCTTTTTTTTTTTTCCCTCAACCCCAAGTGAATTATTTCCTCCACCAAGGAAGGTTATGTTTTAGTCAAAAACAATTTCAGCCAGCGTTGATAAAGATCTTAATAATACAATAACGATCAGGTTTCATTATATAAAGTTTAAACTGCTTTTCAGGATTACAAGATAGAAGGTGCCCTTTGAATCTCAGGAGTAATGGTGTGAGAAAATATTGATGTGTTTGAATAATTACATTTTCATCATATCATATTGATATTCAACAGCATTATGTTGATATCTGAAGAAAAAAAAAGTATATATATATTATATTTCAATTAAGGGTCTATAAAAGAAAATTATGGCCATGACTGAGGACGAGAGGATACGGTCGACTCCAGCAGCTTTTAAAGATGATGTTTGGAAATATTTTGCTTTTTAAACGACTGAAGGCAGTTACGACTTCCTCAAGTGTTACTTGGACAATACAACAAATATATTCTTGTTCCTACAGAATCGCAATACATCGTATCGTGATGCGTATCGTAGCGCGAGATTCTTGCCAATGCATCCCCTACTAATGAGGCTATTTAATGTCTTTACTTGGTTTATTATTAGTCGAGAGTACAGTAGAGAAAGGGTGAAACTGGCTGAAAATGATCAAGACTAATATAAAGTATTAAGTATTGATAGTCTGAGAATGAAGAGCATGATTGTTTTAGTTGCTGTCTTTAAATTTAACCGTTTAGGTGTGTTTTTTGTGGTCCTCGTGCCTGACTGGTCGTAGGATCAAAAAGTAAAATGTAGGTTGGTATTCCATTGGCAGGTCTAAAGTCAGTGGAAAGTCAAAATGGCGGCTCAGAGAGGGATCTCAGTAGACATTCCTGTTGCTCGTGTTGCATCTCATGGTTTTGCTTCTCTTTTGGGGACAGCGTGGAAAGATACGACCCGAGCAAGGACGCCTGGGAAATGGTAGCCCCCATGGCCGACAAGAGGATCAACTTCGGGGTGGGCGTCATGCTCGGCTTCATATTCGTGGTAGGAGGGCACAACGGGGTTTCTCACCTGTCCAGCATCGAGAGGTATGACCCTCATCAGAACCAGTGGACCGCCTGCAGACCGATGAACGACCCACGAACCGGTGAGTCTTTTTAGTCACCGCCAGCGGTCCTGATGTGCCCATGTTTGACGTGTACGTCGTCTCCCGCAGGCGTGGGCGCAGCTATAGTGGACAACTACCTCTACGTGGTGGGAGGACACTCCGGGTCGTCCTACCTGAACACGGTGCAGCGCTACGACCCGATCTCGGACAGCTGGTTGGACTCCACCGGCATGATGTACTGCCGCTGTAACTTTGGGCTCACCTCCCTTTGACCCATGGCGCCGCCGGCTTGGGCTCGATAAGAGAACTCTTGACACATTTCTTTTTTAAGTTGTCGTTCCTCGCGCCTCCTTCCCGCTGTTCCAACGAACCGGCTGCGACAACGTTGAAGTGAACGGCGAGCGGACCACCGAGGCTGGACGGGCGGTCCGGGCTGGCTGTCGGGGGGGGTCAGGGGGGTGTGACCACTGAGATGAAGGCGTCGCCCTCTACGTGTGCATGGGGGCGCGCCCGCCACTGCCGGACCGCGCTGAGGATTCCGAGCTATGTTTTAGAAGATGGTGGAAGAGTTTTTTGTCACTTTAATAATCGTCATTAAGTTATGTCCCTGATGCCATTAATTTAAGTTCCACCATTATTGTGCAGTTTTGCTCGTCCATGTGATTGTTTGCCACACGTGTGTGTGTTTCTACTCGAGAGGTACATGCATGTCAAAATCGTTTTTTGTTTTTTTTTCAGTCACAGTTCTGCACCAAAACCAGTGCTTCACAGAAAGATAGAATCTTTATACTTCTCAAAAGGGCTGCCTTTCTCTTCTCTGTAAATAGTCTGAATGAAAAAACATACACGTGTACGACTATATCCTCCGGTGTGTTGCCTGTAACTGTTTAACCGCACCGGTCGTGAATGTGTGTGTGTGTCATTTCCAGGGGCAACGTCGAGCTTGTTTGTCGGACTCATCCAGGATGTTGTAGCTTTTGTCGCCCCCCCGAGGTTGTCTGTTGAAAACGGTTCGCACCCTTTGGTCCACACACGATACCAACTGGTGCTATATTTACAAGTCAGGATTTCAGCTGTTTGTCTGTACCAGCTCACACCAGGTCCAATGTCACCCCCCCCCCCCCCTCTCCCCTCCTATTTTCTATGAACTGGCCACAGAAATGTGTCGTGTTTAGTCTAGCGACAGGCATGTTTTTATCTCGCTACTTTCGACTCGACTAACGGATACAAAAAACAAGACGGATAATTTGACGTGGGATTGTTGGATCTCCCTTTTACTAGGGAGTGAGAGATGTGTCACAATTCAGTCACTTCCTAATGCTGGATGTTGGCGACAGTTGGGAGTCACAGGAATCGAGGAGTTCCTCAGAGCAGAACCCCTGCTCCCGAAAAGTTTGTCGCTTCATTCTGCTTCAGAATGGCGCCAGCTAGAGGACACGGCATGCAGCAGCAATAGACTACAAGATGTTGGTGTGAGTCACTGTTGATGTTTTTTCTTTTTTGTTCCTGGTTCTGGATCTCTACGTTGCACTTACCAAAACCTTTTCTGTCATAGCTGAGAGCATTTAGAAGATGCAATAAGTTCACCCCGTCCATCTCGTTGTGTCGATCACCGACCGGTTCATCGCGTGTTGTCTGCGCTCGACACTTCTTTTCACATGTAGCCGAGAAAGAAAACTATCTGGGATTGAGAGTGTGACACGATATAACTTATTTTTGTGATGCTGTTAACCTGATCCTCAGATTTACAATCCTCAAATGCATAATTTGGTCTTAATCCTAAAAACAAAACACCTTCCTGACTGATTAAAAACAAACTGAAGTGCATAACTTTAACCTAAAACTTTTTACGCAAGAGTTGACCTTAAAAATGTTATTTAATTCTTAGTCTTAAGTTGACCTTATGATAGTTTACCTCCGTTTATACGGAATAAATCTGTCAAAGGCGGAACCTTTGCTGTAACAATGCTGTTACCTTCTGTCCAATAGAGATTTAAAACGATATAGAATGCTGAATAAATATTTATATCTATATTATATATATGCATTGAGAGCTAGTTACAGTAGGCAGCCATCTTGTTTTACATTTTTAACCAAATGCTCATGTGTTGTTCAATATATTTTGTGGAAAGATAATATGCATTTGAGGATTTTGATAATTCTTAATATATTAATAAACCAAATGAGGATCAACATTAGTTCATTAAATCGTTTTCAAATTAATTGAAGGACAAATATATCGAATAGTAGTTTGAGAATTAACACTAACATGAGTGATGCTACATTAGCATACATACGTTGTTGCGGAGGCAGCCATCTTGTTTTACATTTTAGGGGTCATCGTTGAGTGTCCTTAACTTAGGTTTACCTGTTGACCAGCGAGATGTTTTGATTTGTTGTCGATGGATTCCAAATATTTTTGTTTTATTTATTCGTCGTAGGGACGCTAGTCACGCGGGCGTGACGACGCGTCGCTGAAACCGTCTCGGTTTCAAGTTTCAAAAAGAAATCTGCAAACGTGATTCTGCAAAAAGAAAAAAAAAAAGGGACGTTCAACCACGTGTTTGTGTTCGAGGCCTAACCAATGTCTTTGCCACCACTCTCACCAAAGTGCTAGTTCAAAGATGGTGGACCAACTCGGGTCGGCGATGTCTGAAAGAAAATCCTTTAAAAAAAACAACTAAAAACTGTCATTGTTAGCCAAATTCCTGCTTATTTTACATTTCATGTCCGGAGCGTGTGAGTTGTTTTTTGTTTTTTTTGTTTTTTACATTAATACTGGAAGACAACTGTAAGTGTAGAAACCGTAGCCTTTCACATCCGACCATGTTTTAATTGAAGACATTTTAGTCCGTTCGTGTGGTGCAGTCGTACCAATTGAAATAAATGCCTGCCTTAAAGGTTCCTGTGGTTCTGTCGTCACTCGCCGAAGACAATCACGACACCAGATTCAAAAACCCTTTTTTTTATTGAAATCAAATTAAAAAACCCCCCGAAATAAGACATTTACCATCGTTGACATGGAAACATAAGCGACAGGAATGCGATTGTGAGAAAATTCAGAAGTGGCCAAAGGTGTTTACAAGCTGGCAGTGATTTAACTAGTTATTTTAAATTATGTAAACCATCGTCAATTAGTTTGAATCAATTGATATTTACAAACATTTGGAAAGTTGATTATCTATAAACAATATACAATTTTCGTTATTGATCTTCAAATGAAGATTTCTTGATATTGTGACTCTTATTTTGAAATGGCATGTTTTCAAATTTGTCTCAGGAATATAATAATAATAATGAATATCTTAATTATTAAAGGATGAAAAAAAATATTCTTAATCATTTTTTATACTGTATTTATTTAATAAAAAAAATATTTAAATGTTTACATTGAACATTAAGTTTTAAATTAAAGAGGCTGGAACCAAAATAAAACATTTAAAATGATAAGGTTTGGACAACATATTCAACAAAAACACTTTAAATTAACATTGAAATGTATTTCAACTGATTAAACGTTGGCTAAAGCAGGCATACTGTCGAAGAATTTGACTCGTTTGAAACATTTTTAATGTTCATCTGTAGGAAACTCAGTAAAAAATATTTTTTAACAGAATTAAAGCAGAGTCGCTCTTCAGAAAAAGGAGCTGTTGTAACATATTAAACACACACTCGTCATAACTATTATTGTCTATATTTCACTTGGATACCAAGCGTGGCCCCCAAAATAAGCCGCCATCATTAAGCAGGAATTGATGATAGAAAAAAGCACCAGGAAGTAAGACAAAGTGATTTACTCGAGCGGAGGTAGATCCTCGACGGGTCACTTGTCGGATGTTCGGACGTAGACCAGGGAGGAGAGCAACAGGAGCTCGGGCGGTTTGTGCAGCAGGATGAGGTTGTCGCTCCTCATGCCGTCGTAGTGCATCCAGCAGCCATCGATCTGGAAGGCTGCAGAGTAGTGATGCTCCTGTCTGTTGAAGAGTGTAGCGCCCTCTAGCGTGTACCTGGGACGACAACAACTCGTTAAAACGAGTGGCTAGATAAATATTGCGAATTTTAAAAACATTTTTTCCCTAAGATTTACTTTAATCTTTATGCTGAAATATAATAAAAGGACTAATACTAACATTTCTTTATATTAATTAATTCATTAAATTAAATAATATTTTCGTCATATTATCAGAATCAGAAAACATTGCCACAGGAATTTGTTGTGGTGGCAATACATGAGTATAAAAATGAAATAATGTGAATGAAATAAAGAGATTAATTAAGTAAAATACAATAAAATAAAAATAAAAGACAACCATAAAAATGCTAACAAATAAAGTATAATTAATAAAAAATGGAATAAAATACATTACATTGAATTATACAATATGAATGATCCTAAATATTGTTAAATAATAAATATTCCAACACTACGATAATGCTCCATGTTCCAAAAAAATAAATATTGACCTTCTGGAACTCCTGTTGTGTTATCAGTTTTATCTTGCCCTTTAAAGTATTATACTTTATTGAGTGTTGTTTTGATTGTTTAAGCGCTTTGTGACCATGGTCTGGAAAAGCGCTATACAAATAAAAATGACTTACTTACTAAAAAAAATGGTGAATACGGTAAATTTGAGGAGATTTCTGATGGTTTGACAAACCTTACCTGTGCTCGGAGAGAGCCAGGTGGTAGGGGACGTACGAGAGCTCCTCGGACTTCCACTGCTGCATGTTCAGTATGACAAAAGGTGGCGGTCCGTGGCTGAAGACCCGCTGGGAAAACTCCCTCAGTCCATCGCAGCTGATAGAAAACGTTGTTAGAACACATTTAAAAGTCCTCTTGTGTGGATGGATGGTTACCCTAATTCAGAGCAGAGCAGGATCTTTGGGCAGAAGAACTCGTCGACGGCGGACTGTATGGGGTCTCGGCGTGGAAGTTCATGAGGAGGACTGCAAAAGGAGAGCTGGGTTCAGATCATCCCATAATAAAATAGCTTTTAAAATAATTCCCAAAACCTGTCATGGCTCAACAACGACGGCTATTCACCTGATCTTTATTGTAGTTCTGAGGAACTCCTGGTAGCGTGCCGGGCAGTTCCAGTTGGTGCACAGACTCTCCTGCAACGTGGACATGAGGTCCTCGAGGTTCTTTGTGAAGTTCTCGTGCTCATTCCCGAACAAGTCAATCTCCAGAGCCGCCTGGTGGATGGCGGAGCGGTACTGCTGCTTGGACATCCGGTCCCAGATCCACAGCATTTTCACCGTGGTGTAGTCGCAGCAGTCCATCAGGTGCAGGAAATGCTCCACGAATCGCTTCCCCAGGAAGGCGGCCAGTTCCCGGGAGAAGCCCTGGTTGTCCCGCAGGATCACGTAGAGGATCATGAGGAAGCCGTCGATGGTGCAGGTGTTCTTAAGGCTGATCTTGACGTACAGAGGGATGCAGGATAAAGCTTTCCGTCCAGCCTTGATGAGGAAGACGCCGCCCCATGGAAGCACCGGCCTCCAGAAGGACCGATCCTCTTCCTCATTGTTGTTAATGGAAGCTCGGATTTCTTCGAAGAGAGTCTTCGACCTGAAGAAACAACTGAACAAGACGAGTATTGAGTTAAACTATATTAACTTTTCTTAAACCGACAAATAGTGGATTATATAAGTTTATCTTCATTGTACATTTTTACCATCCATCAAAAGCTTTGATTCCCTTGAAAAAAAAGTCTAACAATTTTACATTTTACTTTAGTAAAGTTGAAAACGCAGATTCAATCTTTGCACATTAATAACTACTATAATGTGTTGAATTACAAATCCTACCTCTTTCTAATTATAGCCATGTACATATTGACTACAAGTGCGTTTGAACTCAAATATTCTGTCATATTTTCCTGATAAATTTCTCGCATCTCTATGAAGAAGACAAGTAACGTGGCGTTTAAGGGACTGTCCTCTAATAGGTGAAAAGTGAAAAAAGGCTTGACTTCTTTTGACATGTGTCTATACAACTCCTTAACTACAGCTTTGTTTGCTACCAAATGAATATTGTTGATGGATTACCTCAATATCATCTTACTACACTTTTACATCACCGTTATTTTTGTAATTACTCCTTAACTACAACTACATGATGGGCACCACATTTATGTCACTTATTGTGGACCTCCATATCGTGTTACTACACTTATTACTCTTTTATACAATTCCCTTTGAAATCATGACAATCAATATTTTCTATGCAATATTCCATATACATTGTGTAATAACTCCTTAATTACAACTCTGATGGGCACCACATGCATGTCACTTATAAAGGACCTCCGTATCATGTTACTACTCTCAAAATTACTTTCCAAAATACACTTAAATGTGAACCATTGAGTCACATCATAGGAAGGTTACTAATTAGTGAAATAAATATGTTTGAAAGATATTAGTCTAGTTTAGAACCCATCAATATTTTCTATATGACATGTTTGTGATTGTAAGTAATTTGTAGACGGTCCCTTATTTGATGTGGCCGTGGAGGCTCTTTGACAGTATTTTGGCTGCTAAGGTGGGATTGAGATGTTTCTTATTCTAAAATAAGGGTGTACTCCAAAGCTAGTGTAACAGTGATTAGACTACATTAGGATTTTTTTCTTTAATTATTCCTATAAAAACATATTAAAGCGCAAAAATCGTATCTGTCAATATCAAGCCAACTTTTTTTTGACATTTTCAAGAACTCAATGACCCAAGTGCGTTTGCTACACTCAAGACAACGGTCTGCACCAGTTCACCGCTTTTGCTCGAGCTTTGACAGGTACTGACCACTGCACACACACCCTTCAAGTTCAACTTGGAGAGAAAGTGTTGGAAGTTTCAACGTCAGAATGATGATGTCACTTGCATCATAACAAAAGTGATCCACCCGTGCTAAACACTTACAACTTGCAGAAGAAACACGTGTGAATAGTCTCGAGTCATATGCATGAGTTTAGATCACAAACCAGCAGATACCTTTCGAAGACCAGACTGTTTCCTTCAGTGTTTGCGATCAGCGTTTGCAGATCTTCGCTGTCGCTCAAAACATGGAATCCACTCTCCATTGTCGCCGGTGTGTCGTCATCTCTGACCGAGCTCGTTTTGATTTAATCCTCTAGTCCTTCGCTAAAAATGCATAACCTGGGCTCGAGATTTTCAAGCTAAACCCACTACTTGGCCCATGTAAACACCGTCTTTCAAAACATCCTGTGCCCACTGCTGCCATCTGCTGAGCTAAAGCTAGCCCCGCCCCCACTTCGACAAACCCGTCGCTCCTATTGGTCGAAATCTCCCCTGTCACTTTTTTTCCAAGCACGTGATTGGCTATCAGTGGAGTGACACACCCACCCAGTGGCGCTAAGTTTTGACGTACACCGGTATTCTTCAAAGTTAACACGCTTAAATTTGTGCGTTGGCTTGTCGAGTGTGTATTGCGCTTGCGCCTTCCGCGAGGTCTGCGAGGTTGAGGCTGGATTTCAGTTTTGGGGAAGTGGCCACTCGTCGCTCTCCTTCAGAGACACCAGCAGAAATACTCGGACTGTCCAGGCGTGAAGATGTCAGCACAAACCATCAGTGGCAAAGAGGTTTCAGCGTAAGTGTTTGCTTTTATTTGTTGTTGTTGTTTTTTAATAAACCATATGCAACTTTCTATAGCTGCGCAGCCAAACATGTGGTTGCTAATCCAACTGCTAACTAAACCTTTTTTTTTTTTAAATTGTGATTATATATATATTTATTCTCTCATTTTTCTGATGATATTTTTTGTTAAAAGTGTAGCGAAAGTGGCGCACGCTGCACAATGTAGTTGCATTAATGTGCTGGCCAGACCACGTGAATAAAATGTTACGCATATTATAATATTTAAACACGTATAAAATAACGATCAAATTAATAATTTGCATTAAAAAAACTATTTTAATTGCTAGAATTTGTCAATATTTTTTATGTAAACTGCTCTTATAGACCCACTCTGACCTTTGCCCCTTCCCTCTGTCCATTGACCCCAGACTGTTACGTAATCATTCTTTATTTTTCTATTGACTATTTACTACTATTTAGTAAGTATTGAAGTTGTTGCACGATTGGGATTCAATAAAGTCTTCCGGAAATCTGGACTCATGTGCTGGTCACAAGACTGGACAGCACTTAGTTGGTTAACTTCCCCAACGTGTTCTCAATAACTTAAACTAGGTCAGGCTGCAGACCTCTGTGAGGTCAAACGTGTGAGATGAGGAAACACTTTCATTAATATTATTGTGTAGGACAAACACTCGTGGATTTGTCACTCTTTTGTCGAGGTTTATTTCTTATTTTTTATATTTTCTTTTCTGACTTTACCTGTATTTGTGATATGGCTGCTGGGATTTCCCAAGACTGACGATGTAATTTAGCTATATAAGTCATACCTAAGTAGGGGTGCAGTTTCACCGCTATATACAAACGCCTAAAATACATGAAATAAAAATAAATATTTAGTCTTGATCATCAATTTATATCAGTAAGTGTTTGACTTCCTGAGCAGTTAATCAATCATTTCTTTGTCTGCTCCAGAGATCTTTGTCACACGGCTTTGTTAAGTACAGAGAAAAGCTGCTGCTGAGTATTTGATTATACTGTACTACAAACTCAATCAATTATTCTGATGTGGGATTAAGAAAAGTACTCGACTCCAGTTGGTGTTTTCACAATAGTAGTTGTATAATCATTCTTATCTTCTGACTTGTTTATGTCATCTTAGAATACTCTACACATACAAATAAAGTAGGGCTATATAAAGTAAATTATAAGAAATAAAAGAAGATCAAATTCAGGAAGACGGAATGACTGACTTTCATTTTTTTATGAAGCTATTCTGAGGTAAATAAACCAATGAATGTTGTGTTTTATTCTCAGTCAGGTGAGGGAGCGACTGAAGAAAGATGTCGAGCAGATGAAGCTTCAGGATCCGAACTTTAGACCTGGCCTGGTGGTTTTACAAGTGAGTGCAATAGATGTTATATTGTATATTATATTTGCTTTTTGAAATTCCACGAGGTGTGGTTTATAGCAGACACTTTTTAAATACCATGGTTAAACACAACTTTATTAAATAATAAGTGCTGATGGCAGCATTTCCTCCTTTATAAATGCACAGGTAAACAACTATAATACATTCACACAGTGTTGCCATCAACTATAATCACAAACCTAAACATTTGTTTTATGAATGTGCAAATAATTTACAAACCCTAAAACTATTATGCACTTAAACACTGATGATGAGCAGCCTTTAAGTATAACGACAAACCTAAACATTTGTTTTATAAACGTGTGAATAAAAAAAGGAACCTTTAACTAATATTCATTCAAACAGTGCCGATGAGCAGCTTTAAAGAATAAAATAACGCATGTTTTAATTTTTTCTTTGGCTTCCAAATATTTCTTTTACTCTTTGCTGCAGTTTCTCTTGCTTTTGGTCTGTGTTATCTGACTGATACTGTAAAGAAAAAAGGAAAAAATGAAGTTTTATTTCAAACAAGATGAGCTCAGAAAGCATCTCCTAGTGTCTCATTACATAATTGTATCGTCACATTAAGTTAACATAATGTAAAGTATTATAAATGGACATGTGTAGTGCGTGTAGCTGTACTTAAGTCTTTAAATAATTGTTTGTTTGTTGGTTTAACGTGACATAAGTTATAGTAAACTTTGATCACTCGGGTCTTTCAAGTGTTCATTGGTTCAAAGTGTTTCCTTCTTCAGTTTCCAAACTTCAGGGACACATTTGCAGGTTTTTGAGGGTTAAAAATTACTCCTTATTCGTCCTCCTTAAATAGAAAGTACTTCCAAATGTGACAGGTTTATCAATAAGACGATGTGTCTTGTTTTCCCCTAAAAAATAATTGAATTTGTACCAAAGTATCAGTTCTTGTGAAAAAACTAAAACAAAGTTTCATCCACAATTTTGATGAAAATTGTAGACAGATTTTTTTCTTCTTATTCTATTTATTTTGTTCAACTTTTCCTCCACAGGTCGGGGACAGGGATGATTCCAATCTCTACATCAGCATGAAGATCAAGGCTGCTGCTGAGGTACAATCCAGTCAAACGTTGTACTTACTCATTACATCGTCGAGACGCTTGTTTCAGTCAAGTTTACACAAAGATAAACCTGTAAACCAGTTAAACACAAACTCTTATTATTTATTCTTAAGGTTTATATCTGAAGGTCACTCTGTGAATTTAATGTGGGGTGCAAATAAGACTGTGGATTTCTGGTCATAATAATCAATCCTCCTATAATACTCTGAAATAATGTAAAATATGTAGACAAAACACTTTGATAAGAAATCCTACCAAACTCGAACAACTATCTTCTACTTTCTTCTCCTAGATCGGCATCAAAGCGACTCACATGAGACTTCCCAAAACTGCCACGGAGGAGGAGGTGAGGTGCAGAGTCTGGGTGTTCTTAGCTGGATGGAAGTTTAAGTGATTTTTTTTTTTTGCTCTGCAGGTGCTTCACAGCATCACCGAGGTGAACGAGAACTCGTCCATCCACGGCCTCATTGTCCAGCTGCCCCTCGACTCCGTCCACAAGATGGACACGGAGAAGGTCACCAACGCTGTGGCGCCGGAGAAGGACGTTGACGGGTGAGTTTTATCATCCGTGGCCCCGAAAATGTCTAGAAACGAATGGCGTATTTGTTTTCTTTAGACTCACCAGCATCAATGCAGGGAAACTGGCCCGGGGGGATCTCGGCGACTGCTTCATTCCGTGCACTCCCAACGGCTGCATGGAGCTGATCCGACAAACTGGTGATTAATTTTAATTTGATCTGACGTGTACGGTGTAAAACTCAACTTCCTGTTGCCTCACCCTCCTTTACGAGCGTCTCTATTTTTTGACAGTAGCAGTATTTTGTTTTGTATTACTTTGCACACACAACTCCAAGCCCCATAATGCACTACTGCAGATTGCTTAAAACTTAATTTTGAAAGTAATGTTGTACCATTTTGCTACTGCATATGTGTAGTTTTTCAACATTAATGTTGTTTTTGACTACGTAATAACAGTTTAAATGATGATTTCTCAAGGTTATAACATGACAAATCAAAATGATATTTTATTATTCACTTGTTGTTGAGTCAGTGTCCACGTATCTTTAGCAGTTGTGGTAGGAGTTAAAACATTCCTGAACCGAAACTTATTTTTTTAATGATGGTTTTGAGTGAGCATCATGCTAAAAATATGTGAAAGAAAACCTCCTACTTATCATTTTCACAAAAACAATCTAACTTTCTGACTCTCTTAAAGTAACAAACACTCTAAAGCCTCTAAAACCTAATCAGACCAAAGGCCAGAATTTTTGAGCACCTGTTTTTGAAATCTCTGTATGAGGTATATCAACTTCTACAAATATTTCTACACAGTACAACAGTAGTCAAGGGTTGTAACCGTTGTGCACTGTATAACCACTAGAGGGTTTTGTCTCCATTTAAATGACTCCTAATCCTATTACACCAAAGCCCTTCCAGTAGTTATCAGACACAAGTTATTTATTCCTTTAAACCCACTTCAAATATGTATTCAATTATAGCCAACACAAAAGATCACATTAATAGTATTTTTACGACTATAAGGCGCATTTAAAAATCACCAAATTTTCTTTTGACTTACTAACCTTGAAGCGATTATGTGGTACACTTTGTTAAAAATCCGTTAAAGATGGATGAAAGTGTTTACTGAATGTATTCATGAGTCTGTGTCACTTATAACTCACAACGATGATTACAATGACGGGAGTTTTTTTCTCCGCAGGTGTTTCTGTGGCGGGAAAGAAAGCCGTCGTGATTGGCCGCAGCAAGATTGTGGGCGCACCCATGCACGACCTCCTCCTGTGGAATCACGCCACCGTCACCACCTGCCACTCCAGAACTGCTGACCTACCCGGAGAGGTGACACTCCTCTGACTTTTATTTCTTTTTACTTTGATAAATAAAGGGATATATTTTCCTTGATTTGGTTCACAGGTGAGCAAAGCCGACATCTTGGTGGTCGGCATCGGGAAAGCCGAGATGGTGAAGGGCGATTGGATCAAGAAGGGCGCCGTGGTCATCGACTGCGGCATCAATCATGTTCCAGGTTTGGGTCCGCTGGAGGGTCTCGCTTCCACTCGTGTCCTTCATATTGGTGTCTCTGCTCACAGATGAGACCAAGGCGAGTGGGAAGAGAGTGGTGGGTGACGTCCACTACGCCTCTGCTAAAGAGCAGGCGGGCTTCATCACTCCGGTGCCCGGCGGTGTGGGACCCATGACGGTCGCTATGCTAATGGCTGTGAGTTCAAATCTGTTTGTTGATGTTGCAATTCCATGTAGGAGTGTGAGATACCTCGATGCACTGATATATTATGCACGCGATTATTTGTATATTTTTTGTATTGATAATTCAGTATCACAGTACGTTTTTAATTTAATAAAAAAATATGTCTATATATATAAATATATTGCTTGTAAGTCATGTTTTATTTTTATCATGGTTATTTTATGGTTTATATTTCACTTAAGTGTGTCAATAAACTGTATACATTTTTTGGTTTACAATTAACATGCACATATTTTTAGCATTTGTTCTTTTTAGTGTAGCAATTAAACTTTTTGCCTCTAGATGGCCAAAAGTTATGTCCTCCAGAGCTAAAGGAACAATGAGATCCTGGCAATGACTGAGGATGAGAGGATACAGTTGATTTCAGCAGTTTTTAAAGCCGATGTCTGGACATATTTTGGTTTCAAAACTAATGAAAGCAGTCAAGAGTCATGTGGTCTGTAAATTCTGCAACCCCCGAGTCAAGTACTCGGAAAACTACGAACTACGGATATAGTTTTGTATCAAGATACGTACCGTATCGCCAGATTCTTGACAATACATACGGATGACATTGTGAACTTTTTTTTTTTTTGTGAAAAATGATTTCCAGAACACGGTTCTGAGTGCAAAGCGGTTCCTAGAGAGTCATCAGCCTGGAAAGTGGAACATCTCCTACACAAACCTCAACCTGGTGAGGCCGGTGCCAAGGTGCGTCACCATAGCAACCGATTCAGCTTCATTCCTTTGCTAACCTTTTAGTTGTTTTTTCTCGTAACGTAGCGACATCGTGATTTCCCGCTCGTGCATACCCAAACCCATCGACGTGCTGGCCCGGGAGGTGGGCCTGCTGTCCGACGAGGTGGAGCTCTACGGAAGAACCAAGGCCAAAGTGCAGCTGAGCATCATCAAACGTCTGCAGGCTCAGCCCGATGGAAAATACGTCGTGGTCACCGGGTATGTGGTCAGAAGTGTTTACCAACCAAAAAGCCCCTTTTGATTTAAAACGCTGAACGTCTTCCAGCATCACTCCTACTCCTCTGGGGGAGGGGAAGAGCACCACCACTATCGGTCTTGTCCAGGCTCTCGGCGCTCACATGAAACTCAACGTCTTCGCTAACGTGCGTCAGCCTTCGCAAGGACCGACCTTCGGAATTAAAGGTGTTTGTCTTCATTCTTGTTCATCTTCTTCTTTGGTGTTTGAAGCTGAACTTCCATGTGTTGTCTTCAGGTGGCGCTGCAGGAGGTGGATACTCTCAGGTCATCCCTATGGAGGAGGTAGAAGAAGAGAGTTCAGATCACAAGCGGCAGAATTATTTTATGTTTTGTTTTTTTTGTTTTTCTTACCAGTTTAATCTCCACCTGACTGGTGACATTCACGCCATCACAGCGTCCAACAACTTAGTCGCCGCCGCCATCGATGCTCGCATGTTCCACGAGGCCACACAGACTGACAAGGTGGCGATGTTGCTCCCTCACTCACTTTGGGGGGGAAAAAAAGCAGTTTTATGTTATTAATTTTCTATTATTATTATTATTTAAAGGCGCTTTATAACCGTTTGGTGCCCCTTAGTGGTGGACAGAGGAAGTTCTCTCCTGTCCAGATCAACAGACTGAAGGTAAGGAAACGTCTCAAACTGAACAAGATGATTTTGGACCTTTAACATTGTTTTTAAACAATTTCATTTGGCTAACATACAAGCTAATAACTATCATAACTGACCATAACAATTTAATTTTGCTAACGTACAAGCTAATAACTATCATAACTGACCAATCAGTTGATTACTGCTTATAAAAATAAATGTTTACCAAAAAATCTTTCACAAATTAATATTATGTGGAAAAAAAACTAAAAGAATTTGAAACTATTGACACATTTAAAATAAAGAAGAAAAAAAGCCAAGTCAAACAGACAAAAAAAAAGTTGAAAATAGAATTAGATAAAGATGGTATTAAAAGTTAATAAACGTCAATGATTTAAATTACTTTTTGAACTATTACAATTAAATAATTGACGTTTATATTTATATATATTTTCCTTGGTTTTGTTTGCACATATTTTTGTTTTGATTAAAAAAAAAAATGTATTTTTCATGTCTTAAGCACTCTTATTTTGAAAAACCCATTGTTCCAGAAACTGGGCATTGACAAAACTGACCCGTCCACGCTGACGGAGGAAGAGGTCTCACGCTTCGCTCGTCTGGACATTGACCCGAGCGCTGTCACCTGGCAGAGAGGTGAGAAATGATCCCTTTTTTTCCCCTGTGTTCCCATCAAGCCGGGGTGATGACTCTTGAAATATTTTCAGTGCTGGACACCAACGATCGTTTCCTGAGGAAGATCACAATCGGACAAGCTCCCACCGAGAAGGGCCACACCAGAGAGGTGATGTATTCTTGTCCTTCACTTGTGAATATAAATCTCGCTTTTCAGCAGGTTTTAAAATAATCGTTCCGTAGAAATAGTTGACAGATTGTCAGGAAGTTGGATCCAAAAATAATAAATCGATCTTTAACATGGATTTCTCTTCGTCTGCAGTGCCAGTTCGACATCACGGTGGCCAGTGAGATCATGGCCGTCCTGGCTCTGACCAGCAGCCTGGAGGACATGCGCCTGCGTCTGGCCAAGATGGTCGTGGCCACCAGTCGAGGTGGGGTCCCCATCACCACCGAGGACCTGGTCAGTGGACCCCGTCTGTAGCAGTAGCAGTTAACAGACTCTTGCGTTACAACGCCACCTTCTGTCTCGTCCTGTCAGGGCGTCTGTGGAGCTCTGGCCGTCCTCATGAAGGACGCCATCAAACCCAACTTGATGCAGACGCTGGAGGTGAGTGGACCAATCAGAAATGACTTTAGGAATCATGACGCATTAACACATTGGTGTGACAACTTATTTAATCTTTTCTTTATTTGAGATAACAGAGAGATGGCTCAAACCCTTGCAGGAGCCAAGGTCTTAAACAGATATATTTAATTAGATTTATTTTGGTCGTTTTTATTAACCTCACCACCTACAAACACAGTCCAAAATGCAGGATTTATTTTTAAAATTAAATGTAAAGTGAAGGAATTTATTCACTGAATTTTAATTGCTATCGTACCTGATGACTTAAATTAGATTGAATGTACTGTCTTTTTTATCACTTATTTTGAAATTTAAATTCTGTAAATCTCTTATACAATAACACATCTATAATGTCTTATATATAAAGTACATTTAAACATTAAACCAGGTGCATGACATGCGTCTCACTCACTGTATTCATTTGACCCTCATAAGGTGACAGTTAAACTATAAAAATGATAACTAAAAAATGCTTCTGACGGCTAATAATTTTATTATTCAAGTCATTATTATTAAATTAAAGGTCTTATTTATTTTATTAGTCTTTTTTGGGGGGGATCCTATGTTAATGTAGTGTTTTTAATATATTTCTATATGAAATGTATTTCAATTATAACACAATAAAAGTAACAACTTTGGCAACTTTTTTATTTTCAGCTATTTTCTTCTACTATATTATTCTATTTTCTTACATAAACCTTGATTTCTTATTTTTATTCTAATAATAAAATGTAAATTAAAATGTTTTTCTTTAAATAAAATTAGTGCAAACTTGAATTAAAACTTCAAATAACAGCTCAAGCTTATATATAATATCCTTTTTTATTTAAGGTTTTCTTTTCATATTGACAACAGTCACCATATATAAAGTGGCCCCTAAGTAACTGTAATCACCCACCTCTGCTCTATAAGGATTAAAAAAACACACTTTTGTTTTGGGACAACAGGGAACTCCCGTGTTCGTCCATGCTGGCCCATTCGCCAACATCGCCCACGGCAACTCCTCCATCCTGGCTGACAAAATGGCCCTTAAGCTGGTGGGACCCGAGGGCTTTGTCGGTAAGAAGGCGGCGATGAGTTTGTATCAACTTGAGCGAGTGATGCTCATCTTTTTCAATTTTGTCTCAAAACAGTGACCGAGGCTGGATTTGGCGCCGACATCGGCATGGAGAAGTTCTTCAACATCAAGTGTCGGTATTCAGGGCTGCGGCCTCATGTGGTGGTGCTGGTGGCGACCGTCCGAGCGCTGAAGATGCACGGAGGAGGACCTACGGTGAGTCTTTCTTCTTCTTCTCACTGCTTTTATATCATCCGACCACATGGAGGCGCCAAAGCGAAGTCGTGGCTGAACATGAGAATTGAAAGTCTTAATATTGGTTCTTTCTTCTGTTAAATGCTCCAAAATAATCACTTTTCCAGATATGTAAATGTATTTGTCTTGTGTTCAGGTCACAGCTGGGATGCCTTTACCAAAGGAGTATGTTGAAGAGGTAACGCACATCTTAAATTGAAGTACACACATAAAGAAGAAGTCCTCAATAACTGCAGTTCTTACATTTTTTTTTCACTGTAGACCTGTTTTATTTCGGTGTTTTTCCCCGGAGAAGCTTGTAAGATAACAACAAAACAGGCGTCATGATGTCTTGTGTTGCTTTGTTGAAATTAGGTGTTTTTTTTAAGTTATTACACATTTAAACAAATCAATTTAGCTGATTTTATTTATTTATTTTTTCCTGTGCGACCCATTTTTAAATGCCTCAAGGACCAGTAGTTGATTAGAAACCACAGCTTTACACAAAACTTGCTTGTTTATTTGACAACAGTGTGATGATAGTTGGTGTTAATATGTTTGCTGATGTCGGCAGAACCTGGAGCTGCTGGAGAACGGCTGCAGCAACATGAAGAAGCAGATTGAAAATGCGAAGCACTTTGGGGTTCCCGTGGTCGTCGCTGTCAACGCTTTCAAGTAGGTTTTCAATTGGTAATGTCGATGGTTCAAGTCGATAACCTGATGATGCGTACATGGAGCAACTCCAAAGGTTCAAGGAAAAAAAATGGTAGAAATATTTTCACATTTTTGTAGATAAGTATCTCATTAAACTTAAAGCTGTTCTTTGAACAGTATGTTTATAAAAATGTTATAATAGCAGCAATTTTTTAAATGACAAATCAGGACATTTTTTTCTTACGATAGACTAAATAAATAAAATAATTAAAAATCTGATTTAAATGATTTTAATTTTAAATTGAACATGACTGGAGTAAGGGCCAAACCAATGGGATGATGTAGAGATGAATAAAGGATATTAACAATGAATCGTGTAGAAAGAAACAAAACGTATTTGAAAAAAAAAAAGATGTTATTTAAAAATACAGCTCATTATTTTTTGGAATAATCAACACTTTTTTACTAGTCACATTTTGTGGCAAAAGATAACATTTGTTTAAATGTTATAAAGAGAAAAATAATATATATTAACTGATTAAAATATTGTCTTTATCTAATCAAACTGTTGTGATGCAGGACCGACACCAAGGCCGAGCTGGATCTGGTCTGCAGTGTAGCCAAGACTGCCGGAGCCTTTGATGCAGTGCATTGCACACACTGGGCAGATGGGGGCGCTGGAGCTGTCGCTCTGGGCCAGGCTGTGCAGAAAGCCTCTGAAATTCAGAGCAACTTCAAATTCCTCTATGATCTGGACGTAAGTGACGAGGCGCCGTACGACCTGATGTGATGCTTTAATCCTCTCCTTCCTGTCGTCAGCTCCCCATCGCCGATAAGATCCGAATAATCGCCCAGAAAATCTACGGCGCCGACGACATCGAGCTCCTCCCAGAGGCTCAACGTAAAGTGGAGCTCTACACCAAACAGGTCTGTTGTGACTCCGTGACTTTGGTTTCTGGATGTTAAAACCAACACGTCTGGATTGTCCCTTCAGGGTTTCGGGAATCTACCGATGTGCATGGCCAAGACTCACCTGTCGCTGTCTCACGAGGCAGACAAGAAGGGCGTTCCTACTGGCTTCATCGTGCCCATCAGAGACATCCGGGCCAGCGTCGGCGCCGGCTTCCTCTTCCCCCTTGTTGGCACGGTGAGTTCCACTATCTATAGTTACAGATGAACGATCGCTCAGATTTTTAATTCACATCTTGTCACTCTCCGTTTCTGTTCCAGATGCCCACCATCCCGGGTCTGCCCACCAGACCCTGTTTCTACGACATCGACCTGGATCCTGAGACGGAAGAAGTCAACGGGCTCTTCTAATCTCAGCACTGAACCACTGACCCCCACCCAAAAAAAAATCCAACATGGCCACGACTCTTATTCTGGTGTTAAACTGTGAAACTACGTTTACTGAATGTCTGTCTGTCTGGCACAAATTGCTGTAAATACTTACATTCCAACAACTCCAGTAAGGATGAAAATTTTCATTTGAAGAAAGACTCAATAAAAGAAACACGATCCCCGACTTTCTACTTGTTTTTTAAAAGGATTTAGGCTTTTACCAAAGCGATCTTTATTTTTGAGGTTCTGTACTAATATTACTAATACTATATTTTTATTTAATTGTATCCTATTTGACACACTGGCCAAACAATTTTTGTTTACGTTTGTCAGTTTTACATGTTACAGGAGCAGCTCGGATAATTTTGCTCACTTTTGTTTGAAGGGTTTATAGATATTCAATTCAAAGGTAATTAGAATAACTATGCTCACACTAACTAGGCTACTTTGCCCTACATTATAAATTTAAGAACTTGGCTAAATAAACGGTTAAGAAAATGAAACCACTAAAGGGAGCAGTAGTATGTTAAAAAAATATATAGAGAAATTTTAACAATTAAAATAAATTCTTGAAACTTGGCCATGAGCATCAGAAAAATGTTTTTATTTTACTGAAAAGTACGCATTTAAAAAAAACAAAGTATAAACATTTTTAATTTACATTATTTTAGATGACAAAATTAACTGCTGTGAATCTTTATTTTCGTTTTTATATTTATTTTTTCGTGTTATTTATGTAAACGCATCTGCAATGGTGCAATGTAACACTGACCTCTAGTGGTAGACACATAGCAGTTCAATAACAATATTATTTCTCGCTAACGTGCATGAATATCTTGCTTTTCATCCACAATAATAACCTTCTATTTTGTCTTTATCTCAAAGTGGCGATTTTGCTTCAGTTTTCTATATAGTTTCTAGATATTTTTTCTATGTTAAAAAGAATCGGGAGTTTGAGTCGAACACAGCTGCAGCTCAAGTCCCAACAAGGTAACTTGTTATTCATATATATGTATATTTTGACATGTTTTTGTCGGATACAGTAGTGTTTTAAATGTTTTTTAAAGAATCAAAAAACGACCTTTGTCGTTTATTTACGCGTTTGTTAATAGTTTATACTTATTAATAAGTTGTTTTCATTGAGTAAGATGATAATTGGAGGTAGTTTAGCCTAGGCTAACTGCTAGAAGCTAACCGGAAGCTAACATGCTAAAGCCAATAGTTAGCACAACAAACTAATATAATTGATATTTGAGTTAATACTTATTCTGACCAAAGAAATCCCCATTCTAATTCAATGTTTGCTACTATTTTGAGACGTCTTAACATCTTAAACATCTTAAGACGTTTTTATTTGTTCAGGTTTTTCCTTGATTTTCTGGAACTCCTGTTGTGTTATCAATTTTATCTTGACCTTTAAAGTATATACTTTATTGAATATTGTTTTGTTTGTTTAAGCGCTTTGTGACCCTGGTGTGGAAAAGCGCTATACAAATTAAAATGACTTACTTACTTACTTACTAACTATAAGTCCATTTTGTATTTTCTGGCTGGGAGGTGTGACCATTCAAAATTCCTGAGTTTTATTGATTATTTATTGTAAACTCTATCCCAGAAATGTATTGTCTGAGTGTTTTCTGGTTTGTACCATAATGTCAAAATCTGTTTGTTTCAAAATAGAGTTTAAGGAGGACACAGAGAAGATGATTTGACTCGGACATGAAGCTAAAACTCGGGGAATAATCTTCATTTTACTTCAGTAGCAGAGGAGGGTAAAGAGTAGAAAGAGAGAGAGAGAGAGCATATGTGCAAGAGAGTGGGAGGGTGGGAGAGACGGAGGGAGAGAGAGAGGGAGGACGGGCGGGTGGTCTCTGTGAAATCTGTTAAACAGGGAAGCTCTGTGCATTCGCTGGATATGTTGGCTTTCCGCCCGACTTGGCTCATTGTGATCGAGGCATGATCGTGGACTCCAGGCAGCAGCAGCCCTGCCCGCTGCTCCGGCCGCCCTGCTCCTGGCCCCTGCCTCCCTTCCACCGCTGACATGGACCGACCCGTGAGTCCCCTTCTTCTTCTTCTTCTTCTTCTGTAGTTTTTACCCTCTGTCGCAGGTTGTCTTTCACTCAAGCAGAGAGAGGAAAAGGTCTCTCTCTCTCCGGACCTCGCCTCTGCTTCGTGTCCAGAGCTTGACACGTTCCCTTTTATTCTCTCCTGCTCAATAACAAACCCAAAAAAACGCTGACCCCTCGGACAACTCTCCCTGGCCTTACTTAGATCCAGATCCGCTCTATTCTTAGTGGCATGTGCTCATGGTTTGTTATGTTTGGGAACCCGGGGCGACTGAGAGCTGTGACTTCATCCCTCTCTCTCCGCAAACAGGTTCTGAATCAGGATCTTTTTTTAAAAAAAAAAGGTGCTGCAGCCCTTATTCAACAACAACCCTCCTGACTGATGAAGAGCCTTTTCTGTGGGTCCTGCAGTCACGATGGTATCTGCTCGCACTGAGTCACCGTGCTTGTAATATCACACAAACAAATACCAGCAGCCTGTCGTCACCTTTCGCCGGAGCTCACGCTCGACACGGGAACACGTGCAGCTGCTGTCAGTGAAATAATAAACATTACAGAAACTAAAGGGGTGTCCTCCACAGAGGGGGCCACGGAAGTCTCGGTCCGGGGCCGCTTAAATTGTTGCTGTACACTGTGGGAAGAGGGTTAAGGAACCTTTTCGAAGAGGAACTATTTTAGCTCCCGTCTACTCAGCAGAAACCCTTTTGAGTTGACCTGGTGTCGGTACTGGTACGTCGCTTTACCTTTGATTTACAGTTTGATTTGTCTTGTGTCCAAATGTTTTCCTGGATCGAGTGAAACATTAGTATCTGTTTAGTGTTCAAATTAAAATAAAGTCTGTCAAAGGGATTTAGGGTTTGGATTATTTTTAGAGTAATCCTTTCTCTGTGCGCTTGATGGAGTCTACTGACTCTTTCAAGAAACATCTTAAGACGTTTTTATTTGTTCAGGCTTTTCCTTGATTTTCTGGAACTCCTGTTGTGTTCTCAGTTTAACTTGCCCTTTAAAATATATACTTTATTGAGTATTGTTTTGATTGTTTAAGCGCTTTGTGAACCTGGTGTGGAAAAGCGCTATATAAATAAAAATTACTTACTTACTTACTTTTTTTAGAGTTATCGGCAAAAACGTTTGGTCCATTTTAACTTAGGGAAAGGTGCTCAGTTTCATGAGAACTTGCTCTGAAAAACTTAAATAAATCGGTATATTTTAAGCTTGTTTTTGGCGGAAGCTCTTAGTCTTTCAGCTCCTGCTTTAGGGGGCTTTTCTTCATTCAAAAAAATAAATAAAATGTATTTTTTCAGAACAATTCCTATTGTCAAGGCCTCAATACAAGAGGAAAGTTACTGACGTTACAGTATGGAGGTATTTTGATGTTTTTCGTTTTGGACGAGGATAAAGACGAAGACAACTGAGCTCTTGTCTACATTAAAATGAACAAACATTTTTGTCTAGTACTGTAAAAAAAGGAAGAGATTACTCCCGACAAATTAAATGATCCCGACCCTCAGTTGACATGACTGTATTTTGGTTGAACTTTCACTTTAGACGATCGAAATTTAACTTAACAACTAATCGAGACAAAGTCCACGCTCGGATAAACCGTATCATGAATTCTCTCTTGAGTGAAAGTAAAAGTACTACTTCCATCCACTGGTAAAACAACTAAGGAAAAAGCAGAGTGGCTAATTTTTCAGAGTACCGCTAACTGAGATTAATCCTGAATTTAGTAAATAAAATAAACATTTTAAGTCAAGATAAGAGAGACACGTGTCCAATGCTAATATGATCCAAACTTTTATCTGGATGGATGTCTGACTTAATATTCTAAAACGCTGCATAAGAATCTTAGTAACTACAGTTTATTGCATTAGAAATATATTCAAAAACCAAAGTAATGATCCAAAATTTCAGATTTAACAACTAACTGCTTTGTTTCGTTGTAGTACAAGGGGGTTCTTCAACCACATGTTATAGGAAGTCTCCTGACTATGTATCCCGATATTCTTTACCACGTTACTGTATCGATATTCAACAGCACTGTATCAATTATACAAATGAAATAAAATACCATTTAGGATTTGCTTCAAATATAGTGTCGGAATATATCACAATATATAGTATTGTTTCCTTTGTATCTTGATACGAATAGTATCAGCAGATTCTTGTCAATACACCCCCTGCTTTTCATGTACATCCACAATCGTCTCTTAGCTTAGCTTAACCACCTGCAACTTTTTACTTCATCATATTCATCATCATACATGTATTCCTGGGATACTATCCTACCTCGCAGCAGGTAAAAAAGGGATCAGGAACTACTGTATTTATATTCTTGCTGTTTGAAAATGTACTAAATTAGTTCCCGAAAAGGTTCTTGGAACTTTTTTACGTCATATCTCCGACGTCCTTCACATTCACATCAGTTTTTCTCCTTCCTCCGCAAAACCTCCTGATGTTGCCTGACATTTTTTTGTTGGTTTCAAGCTAATTTCCATAAAGCGAAAGGGAAATTGGATCCGACCACAACAGTCATTTCCAGCATCGTACTCTGCTCCGGGCACTTCACCACGTGCCGGGGAAACCAGCGCCGCTTCAGAGGTCGATTCTTGTTCCGTGTCTCGGATAAAAAGTCCTCAGAACCTGGTGGAAATTCTTGTGACGACACACTTTCGTGCTGTTCCACGAGAGCACATGGCGTCCTTCGCTCCCAGGCCTCTGGCCGGGCGAGGAGGCTCACCCTGCTGACCACGCCGAGATGTTTGGGATGCTCCGCATATGCATTCTCCGCATGTAACCGAGCTGAGTAATGAATGCTCCATCTGTGGGGGGGGAACAGAGCGCTGTCGCACCACACTAGGAACTGGGACATTTTTCTAGACACTCCTCATCAGCAGATGATGAATCCCCTGCTTATCCTCTTTTAGTCTGCTTTAGAAAACTCTTTTATGGCCACTTTTATATTCAGGTGGGAAGTTATTTTATTTAATGGCTGTAGATTTGTTAGAAATGTTCTGTGAGGGAGTCATTCTGTCCATTTTTCAGAGTAAAGACTATAATATCTGCAGCAATTCAACATTACTGTTGTGTGTTGACAGTTTAAAATAGAAATAAATATATCTAAATATATCATGGATGATAACAGTCGTCCTCTGAACACTCATCAGTGAACAGAGAAGCAGATGCAACACGAATAGACTCAGGTACTCATTCATTCCTTGTGCTATTAGATTGTATAATTCTTTGTGAGTTTTGGGGCAGGAGGGAAGTGAAAATATGATTCTATTCTATGTTAATCTTTGTTTCTTTTTCTTGTGTTATTTTTCTTTCATTTATGTTCTTTATAAGATTTCTGTCATTTGTATTTTATATATTTGTCCGTCCGTCCGATATTTGTCCGTCCGTCCGTCCATCCATCCATCCATCCATCCATCCATCCATCCATCCATCCATCCATCCATCCATCCATCCATCCATCCATCCATCCATCCATCCATCCATCCATCCAACAAGCATTTACTCATTACTCAAGTAGAACCACTTTCTAACCCACTTTTTTTTTCCAGGGGCCACATTTTATGCAGTTGCTGCTGTGAGGGGCCGTCAGATAAAAAAAAGTTCAATCAAGTTGTAAAATCGAGCAAAAATAAGCTTATTTATTTTGGTTTTAATCTCACTTAATAGTATTTTTCTCAAATATTGTATTTATATCCATTCATTTATGCTCTAAAACAAAAACCCTAGAGTTATATTGAGGTACTATTCACTAGTAATAGAAATAAACACAAAATAAAATTTGTTTCTAGATGATCTTTGATATCATGAGAGCCACATTAATACAATCAAAGGGCCACATATTTTTGCCTAATTTCAATCTAATTAAATCGATTAAATGCTACAACTCTCCCCAAACATTTTCTCAAAAGCCACTTTCTTGTACTCCCAATCCCTCTCAGTGAACTCGGCAGCAACATACGTTTAACCGCCACCATTTTCAAGTCGTTTTAACGTAAAAACGTGTGTTTATGTGTTGGTAATGCGGAGAAGGAGGTTTGAAAAGTCTAGATTATACAGTATGTTGTCCTTGAGCTCTACACTGAGTCTCAGATGACACAGCTCCTCTGTAATTTAACACTATGTAAATAAAGGTATGATTCATGGTAACGTGTCGCTGATCCGCCTGTTCATCCTCAGACCTCCACTGACACGGCCCCCAAAAAAAATCAGGAGCGCGACCTGGAGCTGGACAAGAAGATCCAGGCTCTCCGCAGGAAGAACGAAGCTCTCATGAGAAGGTACAAGGTGAGGACGGTCGCGGCGGCGTTTTTGTTGACCTGGAAGCCTGGAGGTGCTGAACGTGTTCTGCTCTGACCTCTGACCTGTACTCAGGAAGTAGAAGAAGACAAGAAAAAGGCAGAGGAAGAAGGAATGGCGCCGCAGAACCGTCAGGGCAAAGCCGATGACCTCACCATCACGATCAGCAAATCCACGAATGTGAGTCGGTTAATAAAAAACTCCAACATCAAGCTAAGAACAAAAATAGAAGCGGTAGCTCGGCTCAAGGGTTTATTACCATCTCCACCGCTGAGGTGTCGCGTTGCTAGAACCCCACGACGAACTTGAACCCAGCAGTCAAATATAGAGACTTCTTCGTGGCCTTCATTTGGAACACACTCCGAGCGCACTTGATGAACTATGTAATACTTTTGATGGTCCTGGTGTGTCGGGGCAGGACAGTCGCGTGGTGGTGACGAAGCCTGTCAGTGGGTCACCAGCGGGGAAGTCCGAGGGCACAGAAGGAGTTCCACCAGGTGTCGGCCGGGGGCAGAAGAAGCAGCTGGTGGTCACCATGGTCGGGAAAAAGGTGAGCGACAACAATCACGTCCGTTCTCATCCTCAGCTCTACTCTGAGTCTCAGATGACAAATCGCGTTTTATTCATGACCATGAGTCCATCAACGAACAAATGAAGACCTTTAATAGTTTGAATGTTTCTCTCTTGCATCTACTCCTACAAATTTTATCCGATTTTAACCATTTAAGCTTTTATCAATTAGGCTATTTTCCAAAATGAAGGCTATGTTCTAGCTTTTTTTCTATCTCTTCAACTCTTTCTTCTATTCCTCTTTTTCTACCCTTTTTTCCCCTCATTCACTTGAATGAGAAAAATCTTCAACTCATGTTTCAACTCCTTCCACTTTGACCTTCAGGTACATTCATCTACTCACACATTCAAACTTCATTCAACTTTAAAACCCCTTTTGTCTACTTACTAATACTAATACTATTACTTCTACTACTACTTTTACTTCTACTACTAATTTTACTACTACTTCTACTTTTACTATTAATTATGCTACTCAATTTACACCTAATTCTTCTACTGCTTTCACTAATTATACTTATACTTCTAATTCTACTGATATTTATACTTTTATTACTAAGTCTAATACTGCTTTTACTAATTATACTCATAATACTAATTATACTAATATTAGTTTTACTAATTCTACTACTGCTTCTACTACTTATAATTATACTTTTACTACTAATTCTAATCCTGCTTTTACTAATTATAATTATACTACTAATTCTACTTATACTTCTACTTGTACTACTACTTATACTTATAATTCTACTAATACTTCTACTTGTACTACTACTTATACTTATACTACTAATTCTACTAATACTTGTACTTTTACTACTAATTCTACTACTACTTATGATTATACATCTAATTCTACTTCTACTTCTAATTTTACTACTAATTCTACTACTTATTCTACTACTACTTCAACTTTTACTACTAATTCTACTACTACTTCTAGTTCTAATTTTACTACTACTTCTACCAAGGTTTTTACTAATTATACTTATACTACTAATTCTATTGGGACTCCTGTGTTTGTCTTATTTGTCTTTATCTTTTATAGTATATATTTGAACTGTGTATTGTTTGTGATTGTTAAAGCGTTTTGTGGCCCTGGTCTAGAAAGGCGCTTTACAAATAAATTTGACTAATTATACTTATACTACTAATTCTACAACTAATTATGCCACTGCTTTTACTTCTAATACTCATACTACTAATTATACTACTACTTCTAATTTTACTACTCATTCTACTACCACTTTTACTAAGTAGAAGAAGTAGTAGAAAGTTTCTAGGTGTGAGTAGATGAATGTACCTGAAGGTCAAAGTGGAAGGAGTTGAAACATGACTTGAAGAGTTTTCTCATTCAAGTGAATGAGGGAAAAAAGGGTAGAAAAAGAGGAATAGAAGAAAGAGTTGAAGAGATAAAAGAAAGCTAGAACATAGCCTGCATTTCGGGAACGAGTCGAGTTGATAAAAGTTTGAATGGTTGAATGCATTTTCTTCTGGAAATTCAAATTTATTATTGTTAAATCTGAGATTCATTAATAATTAGCTTTGTTTGCTAGTTTTGATGGGATTCACAGATGTCCCACAAATGTCTCCCCAGGGTAAGAGGGTGGTGAGTGAGGTGCCGGACCTGAGGCTGGACGCCACAGATGTCAGGAGTGCTAATGAGGTTCAGACGAGACGCGGCGAGACACACGGCCGAGCGAAGCATCACATGTCGAGGAAGGACACGGCAGAGCAGGTTTGGAATCATACGCAACACTCCAGCGATCACCAAACGAGCTCGGCTCTCGCTCCCCGCTGAGTCCCCCCGGTGGACCGGAGCTGTTTTACATAGATGTCAGACATGTTGGCCGGCCACACCCCTGCAGCGCTGCCACACAAAAGAGCCGCAGACGGGAGGAGGACCGGTGCTGACGGGAGGGAGATTAAGGATGGAGGGATGATAATGGACCTCATCTTATCGGAGTTTAACTGAAATCCAGCTCAACGAACACTAATGTAATGAAATAAAGTTTGAAATATTTATAAGAAACTTAGTAATGAAGTGTAATTGAGCATTATATTTATTTGAAAATCCCTAAAATGCCCAATTTCTTTGTCTTTTCTTCGCTTTAATATTTAAAAAAAATGTAATTTAAAGTTGATCATATGGCAAACAAATATAATTTAAAACATTTAAATACTATAAAACGCTTTAAAAGTTAAAATATGAAAACCAAAATATCTCAATTTAATGACAATATATGATTGGATTAAACAATAGGATTGTATTACAGAACTAATGTGTCCAATATGATTTAAAATAGCTTAAATATCCTCTGACGATATTATATAAACTTAAAAAAAATGTATAAAATGAATTAAAGCAGCATCAGAGACATTTGTACTCTTTAACCCTTGTGTTATCTCAGGGTCAAGTTGACCCGAAAGCCAATGTTCAACTTATTTTGGATGTTAATTTAAAATATATAATCAATATTAGATGTTACAGGTATAACACACGACTATATGATATAGTAAATATGAAATATTAAAGTGTTTCTAAATGCTGAGCAAGATGATCTAGAATAAAAAACCAGTTGAAGCTGAAGCTGCCACACAGACTGACCTCCAGCCTCCTCATCGCACAACAAGGTCCGCCCAGCAGCTGCTCCGTCCCCGACACACACTTTCACTACACAACCAGACGGCTGATCTCTGGCCCCGCACACACTTGCAGTGGTGAACATGCTGTTCTGTTGCTCTTATTTATCGCTGCCCTCTTATTTATCTAGAGTAGAACAAGCATCTGTTAGTCGCACGAACCTGCTCGACATCATCCGTGACTAGTCTTGATGGAGAGATATTTACAAACCTCTTTTTTTCTCATCGTTTATCATGAAACACGTTTTATTGGTTGATCAGGCTGTTTTTTTGTTTATTTAAACAGATTTATGTTATATAATATTATAAGTACGTAGCTTTAATTCATCAGTTCATCAGGTAAAATAAAGATACACAAAGAATAGATAACATATAAATAGTAAGTAAGTAAGTAACTTTTATTTATATAGCGCTTTTCCAGACCAGGGTCACAAAGCGCTTAAACAATCAAAACAATATTCAATAAAGTATATACTTTAAAGGTCAAGATAAAAATGATAACACGTAAGACGTTTATATTAATATTTTTTTCGTCAGTAGACAAAATTGTTTTATTTTCTATTATATGATAAAATGTATTCCATTGAAAGATATATATAGAGGAAAAAATATTTTAGACAAAATGGTTACATTACAAAACGATTTCCAACCTGTTGGCCGCCGCGAAGGTATTGCAATTTGGCCGCAAAATCGTTTCCAAAATGGTATTCTATTTTTCTTTCAAAAAAAGGGTTAATAACAAAGATGTACACGGTTTGAAGTCCCTGATAGCAAGAAGGTTGCTGGTACGCTTCCCGATTTGTTGTGGCCTTTCTGTCTGGATTCTTCTGTGTTCTCCTTGTGCCGGCGTGGGTTTACTCCAGGTACTCCAGTTCCCTCCCAGAGTCCAAAAAACAGAGGTTGATAGTAAAAAACGTGATACTTGTTGCATATATTTATCACATGACAGTTGTTGGTTTAAATCGTGCGTGAAAACTTCCATTGATGTGTAGTTTAAAACAATATTAAAACAATAGGATTTTAAATTGTCCATAAATGTTTGTAGATGCTTAGATGAGGCTTTTGATGAACGTCGTCATTGGAAAGACGATGACAGCAGAAGTGAAACACCTTCTGTTTGAGCGAGATGGACGGAGGGACGGAGGAGTCTCGCCGTCTTGTCCCCGGGGTCCCTCCGGTTCTCCTAACCCTGAACCCTCAAGTGGTCCCGCTCTCCTCCAGAAGGATTGTTTGACTATTCCCACCATCCCTGAAAAGACCCATTTGATGGAATTAACATTCAACCGGCTGCTCCGGCTGAAAAGACTCATTATGCTGCCAAAAAGGACAGACCTGGCTGAGAGCCAGAAGAAGAGGGGAGAGCGAGACAGGAGTAAAGAGTGAGACAGGCCACACAAAAGAGGAGTCAAAATGCTTCTGGGGTTCTCAACCTGCCTGTCAAGCATGTTTTCTCTCCGTCATTATAGTCATTAAACCTCAGCTTAATTGGATGTTAAAGGTCTGAAGACAAAAGATGTCATGACCAGGTGTGTCTTTAGAAAACACACAGAAATTAAAAACATTATTTTGACAGTATTTCTTTGTATTTTACTAATTGAAATATGTTGTGTTTTTTACCACACAAAAATGGACATGTATGAAGGGAGATGATGTGCGTGTGAGACGGATGAGGACGACTATGATGTCAGGGTTGTGATCAAGCCAGAATAAATTTGTGATAAAGAAGAAAAAATGATCGAAGTAAAAATAACTTTTAGTTAAGCAGGGAAAAAATCAGAAGAAAATGCTGTGAGTAAGAAAAGTTATGACAATGAAAAATCAGCTAAATGTTTTATTTTAACTAAATATATTTGATTGTATATAAATGTTACATAAGCCATAACATAGTGTCGGCAAAACATGAATATATGGGGAGAAAAAAAAAAGTAAAAGGAAAAATATATTAAAAGAAACCAAAAAAAACATTTTGTGTTTACTAAAATGTGAAAGGCATTATTAAACGATCACCGATTAAAAGGATTCAACACGCTTGTTATTTAAACAAGACTTTAAAACACACCAAAACATGTATAACAATGATGAAAATGTGCCAAAGGATTCCTTCAGAAGACCCCAACAATCCTGTTGACTTGTCTTTTATTTCAATATTTGATGACCTCATTGCAGAGATTTATCCAATACCGCTGTTGTCCACTAGGGCGCAGTGTTGGACTAGTTGAGGATTGTTGTGTTTTGTTCTCTGACGTCTTTCTCTTCTCTGATCCAACAGGGCGAGCACAACGAGGAGCTTCACAGAAATCCTGATCACTTCCAGGTAAAAAACAGACAGAAGAGCGTGTGAATAACAACACATTGAGTCGCAGTGTTGCAGAGAAAGTCACGAATGATAGGGATTATTTCTTTTGGACGGTTGCCTCTTGCCCCAAGTAGCTGGGACTGCATCATTGGAAAGTAGGCAGAAGCAAAAATGAATGGTCAAGTGCAGGGACAGGGAATTAAATGTCCTCAGGGGCCACTTTGACTTTTATAAGGGACCGTCAAGCCATTATAAAGAGGAAAATAACACCTTAAGAATAATTATAAAATATATATACATGTCATTATGACATGACATTATAACAAAGATAAATACGCTACACTTTCTTTAAATTATAAAAGTTACTTTAACATTTTTTGGAAGAAAGAAAAATAAAAAAGAAGGGAAATATAGGTAAAAAGGGCTGAAACAAAACAATACGTGTTATGGTGTTGTCATATGTTGAAATGAATAACACAAATAAATACAAAATTAAATTGTTAGTTATATATCTGAGGCTTATTCTACATGATCCTACTTTAGCATTAATACAGTTGAAGGGTGAGGCAAATTGTCAATTCCTTAATAGTGAAAACGATTTTACCTATTCCTTTTGTGTACTTGATAAAGATGTACACACTTTTTTTTGGTGTTAACATCATCAAATGTGGCCCTCTTTGAAAAAAGATGGACAGGCCTGTTTGTATTGTCAAAGAAAAGGTTTAATTTCAGCAAATAATGTCTGAAAATGTCCTTAAAATCTGTTTTAATTCAGCTTGTGACATCATCATCATCTCCATGGTGTTTCAGAACTGCAGGTTGCTTTAAACTGGAGCACGAACACCACCGTCTGCTGTCAATTCATCTCGCTTTTTGTGTGACAGCATCTTTCAGGAGCTAAAAAAAAATCCCATCTATAGCCGACATGTTATTGTGCAAAAAAAACCCATCGCGGTTCCAGTCCCAAGGGCCCTCGCGACTGGGTGTTATTTTTCTGGGTCCCAGAGACGAGATGTGCCATGACTGGAAACATTAGAAGGAGGGGCTTCAAAGTGATGCTGCTCATGCCTCTCAGCTGTTCCTCTCCTCGTCTGCTTCTTGTTGCAGCGAGTGTTGGAGAAAAGCGTTTTTTTTTTGATGTGTTGCGTAATGTGTGAAGGTCAGGCTCCCGGCTTTTGTAAACTGCTTTGCTTAACAAATGTGCCGTGAAAGGCTTCTGAGCGAGAGAAACTCGAAACTTATTCTGGGTCATTGTCTCTCTTCTGAACGTACACGTTTGTCCACGAACATCTCAGGAAAAAAAGCCCCAAATCAAATCAAATTCAAAGATTCTGAGAAGATATGTTCTTGTGTGTCTGCAGCCATTTTAAGGGATTTTAAATGGTTCTTAAAATCTTAAAAAATACATTTAATAGTAATTTAATATGGAGCAGAACAAGTTCATCCCAATGTACTGTATGTTGACACCGTGAACCACGAAACTACAGTTTTTAATTTACAGTATTTAAGTTTTTATAATTATTTGATATACAAATAGAATAAAGAAGAAAGGAAATGAATTTAATGAGATTAGAAAAACCGATGAGTAAATAACTTATATCTTATAACTTATAAAGCTCCTTTCACAGACCAGGGTCGTAAACAGAACAATACATAGTTAAAATACATTAAAAATGTAAAAAACTTTAAAAGGTCACGACAGCAGCCCCGATATAATTAAGAAAAAGCACAAATAAAATAGTCTTAAGATGTTTCTTGAACAAAGTTATTAATACACACACACATATTTCTTTTATTTATTTGGAGGGACAGGAAGTACTTCATAATACATCATTAAAGAGTTTAAGAAGATATCAATATTATTATTATTTTTTTAATTATTTTACAAGAGGGCCGCATAAATACATTCAAAGTGCTCCATGTGGCCCCCACGCTTTATACTATCTGAAGATATAAACGTTAAGTGTAATTAAGTTTTTTTTTGTTCCTGTGGTGCATAAGAATCTCAGAAGATGTAACAGATGGTTAAATTCTCAAACTCCAGGGTGAAGATTAGCACGTCGCTCGTCCTGTCGTCCATGGGGCCCCCCTGGGAGGCGAGAAATTGAAAAGGGCCAATTAGCAGCAGGCAGCAGGAGACACTACGTGTTGCGACACGAACGATGGAAAGCGTCCCCTGTGGCGGCTCCTGTCCTCCGGGGTCAGGTGGAAGAGGGTAGGAGATGGAAAACAGAAGGATGTCTTGAGTGTTTACTCGAGTCGAGATTGGTCGTCACGTCAGGGGGGGGGAAACATCAGAACCTGGTCTTTAAACATTCATTTTCCACACTTTTTTAAAATCTTTTCTCGGCAGTCAGGAAGGAAAACAATCTGGCAGAAGCACTCTAAGGTTTCTTCTACGCCGGCGTTTGTAGTCCTGGATGACCGCAGGGCTTTTTGATGCGTTAAAAAGCATCAGATCTGTATTAACAAACGCTTCTTTTTTCGCTCTCATCGCCGTGATCAATAAAGCCGTAGAGTGGGACTGACCATTTACTGTAGGCCGCATGTTTTTGTGACCAGTAAAGTGATGGCCGAAGTATTTCTCTGGAAGGTCTGTGGTGCGACGCTCGACACACAAGAAGCTTTTTGTAATCAAAGGAGTTTGAGAGAAAACCATTAAGGCGCTACATTAGGAAAACTGATGGCTCTTATGTAAGTGGAGGCGATAGACAGGAAATGGCTGTTTGCTCTTGTTTGACTCTGACCACTCAATTTATATGATCATGTAACGTCTGATGTCTCTTTGCAGGATTAAACTGTTTATTCAGGGCTATTTGAAAGCCTCGGGTTATTGAGGAAAGTTTGAGCTAAAGCTAGGAAGTGTCTTAGGTTCAACTTCACTGTTCATTTTCATGTTGTTTTTTAATACTTGGTTAAAAGTCCATCATTTTAGACCAGGATTATTGGCCACGTATACTATCGTGATGGAAAAACAACACAATATAACAACGGAAAAATGAGGGGAAAGTGAAATATGAAAGTACTTTTCTAAGTTAAGCTAAACATGTATCTTTTTGAATTTTCTTTTTTTAATATGACTTTTCTTCCAAAATATTTGTCTATATTCATGTAAATATTTTGAGGTATAAGAAATAATCACGATCAAAGACAAACAAGACGAATTAAAAGGAAAAAACAACTAAAGTACTAGATAAAAAATTATATTCATACTCAAACTAGTAAAATAAAAATACTGTGAGTGGCCCCTGGGCCACAATTTGCCGCAGTAGTCAGCTACTACTACTTGGTATTCCAACCAACACTGGACTTTCTATCTAGTATTTCCTATGTTGGAACAAGCACTGGCATCTTTTTTTGGCTACTTCTGCCCACATGAAAAACAGGTTGTTAGCAACAAGCTAATAAAGTGGGTCTTAAGCAGGTGTTGTCCCTTAAAACTCAAGGCTTGGGGGCCAAATCTGGCCGGCCCAGTGATTTTATGTGGCCCACCGGAAGGTTCGCACTAAATCAAATGGGGTTAATGTTCACGTTTATATAGTGACCCACAAATATGCCAGTGATTAAGATAAGATAAGGAACCTATTATACTGAGACTCCTAATAAGAGGAAAGCTGACGTCAAAGGAAATGAATCTAATGGAAGTGTTTGGTAAAGGAAGACAAACACGGAGATAATTATGCTGAATCAAACCTTCAAGAATGACGATATTATAACATACAAACTTTCTGTCGTAGACAGTTTGGTAAATATACATATGTTGCGCCCAGGACCTAGATGGCCAAAATATTTGGACCCATTGTGTGATTGAGTAACACTCCTGCTGCCTGTAGGAGCTTTAGTCGTGCATCATATTGTTGAATCACAATTGCATTCATGTTATTTCGATTTTTTTATGGCTGTGGAATTGTAAAATAAATGTGCCCCGAGTAAGTTATTGTATGTAGATAGTTACATTTTTTAATATCTGGAGTTATTCAACTTGATTTTTTTCTATATATTAACAAGTTAAATGTGAAAAAGACATGAAAACCAGCGCAACTAATGAACAAGATAATGAACTTGTTCCATCTCTTTCTTTGACTCTCCTTGTCTCACCCCCTCTCTGTGAACTCATCGCTGCAGTTCCGTATATTTCGGGGATTGTTTTTTATGTTTTATTTTTATTTTTTTTAAGTAATTTCTGGTGCAGCTAGTCCGTGTCTTTGTGGTGTCTCTATTCTACTAGAATTTATGTTATATTTAAAACACTTCAATTTTTTAAAATTGAATTTAGTAGGCCACTAATAAAAGAATATTAAATCTAAAAAACTTATTTTTGAATCATTGGAATTAAAATATCAAGCACCACATAAAAAAAAATCTCAGGGTCAAGGTTACCCGGAGATCTCATAACAAATGTGTTTGAGGTATCCCTTGTGTTGTCTCTGGGTCAAGGTTACCCGAAAGGCCCGAAAACAAATGTGTTTGAGGTATCCCTTATGTGTCTCTGGGTCAAGGTTACCCGGAGGCCCCAAAACAAATGTGTTTGTGGTATCCCTTGTGTTGACTCTGGGTCAGGGTGAACGACCTCCATGGCTTCCATAAATACACATGCAGTGGTGGAGACCATTTTTTTTATTTATTCAATTCAGTTATTTAAAGGCAATAAACTATAATTGAAATATTAAAATAAAAATAAACTTGACTTATTCAAAAAACTAATTTAAAGTTACAACGATTCAATATTCTAATAGCACTGATATACTTCCATACATAACATGTTTCTTTACATAAGCAGAGGCTGTAAGTTATTTAATATGCGGGCCACAAATGGCCCCCAGGCCAGACTTTCTAATGACTAGCGATAAGAAACCTTCCTTGTTTGTAAAAATGCTAATGTGTGGTCGCAGGAGTCGGAGACCCCCGGGGCCTTCACCGACCTGAACGTCCCCACGTCCAAGGAGGAGCAGGAGGAGTACCTGAGGTGGAAGAGGGAACGGGAGCAGATCGACCGAGAAAGAGTCGCCCGGCACAAGAACTCCAAGGGCCAGTGGAGGCGAGCCTGGGACGTGGACAAGACCGACAACATGTGAGTCCACAACAACAACAACAACAGGCTCTGATCCTTTTTATCTGTCCCTGGATGAATCTCATCTTTGTTAAGGATCTGTTGCTCACATGTTTTCGGCTTACATAACCCAAAGTGAGGAGGAAAAAACTCATTCATCTGAGCTCTTTCAGCGGACGTGCTCGCTGGGTTTAAGGAAGCATCAAAACGTAAAGAGACAAAAGGGAGGAGCGGCTATTTTTAACCGGGGATAAGCGACAGGAATGCCTTGCCTTATTTGGAGAGGCAGCGGGAATAGTGGAGGAAATTTTTGATTGAGTTTCGAGGGAGTGAAAGGTTTTTAAAAAAAAAAAAAAGAAAAGAAAAAAGGTTTAAACGCCAGCAGCTCCTGACGTGTGAATGAGCACTCGGCTCGTATAAACAGACCATGATGTTCGTTTACACTCGCTCATAAACACACTTTGTTCTCGCAGGTTCCCGGAGAAGTCCAGAGACTGGGGGTCGGCGGGCAGAGGTGGCTACGCTGGGACTCAAGTGTTTACCACGTTCATGGTTGTTGATGATTCGTCTGCGTTCACAGGTAGAAGTTCCAAGAAAGGACAGAACAAGTCGAACACTGAAACAAAAGGTGCAGTATTTTTGTGTTTAATTTGACAATTTTATGGCCATGATGTCGTCTTTTATGTGTTTTATGGCTGTAAAGTTCTTAAAATTATGAATGAAATGTGGTTTTTTGGATATGAAATAACGAGAGGATTTTTTAAGAAGCCCAATCTGATCCTCTGAGCCAGGGCTGGGCAATTACATTTCTTAAGGGGCCACATAATCTGAGTTCGGGGGCAGGAGTGGAGTAAAAGTATCATGATGTTCTGTTCTATGTTAATCTTTGAATTTTTTATTTTTCTTTGATCTATGTTCTTTATCTTTATCTTTAGACTTAGATTGTATCATCTTGTTCTTTCTCTATGTTCTTGTTCTTATTTTATTTTGATTTATTTTTTTATGAAAAATTGCTGTATTTGCTGTGGCTAATGGAAAAAAACGATTTCCCGAAGGAGACCTTACGAGGGATCAATAAAGTTCTACCTTACCTTACCTTATAATGTAGTGGGAGTGTTATAAGGGGCCGTCAAGCAAAAAATAAGAAAGAACAAAAAACGGAATTGATAAATAAAAGGACATTCTTAAATAAGCTTTAGTGTTAATCTGATTGTATGTTATTTGATTTTAAAATTATTGTATTAAAGATTCTAAAAAGAAATATTAAAAAGTATATTAGTTATATAATTAAAAAAATTAAGTACATCACAACGCATTAGGTCAAAAAACAAGTGGTGTCATATTTAATTTATTATAAATTCCATTTAAAAAGTGTGATATAAGTTATTTTCTTTCCAAAACATTAACAATAAAAGGAATAATAAAAGAATGAAAAAAATAAATCAAAAGAAACAAAGATCACCTAGATCTTTAACAAGTCAAATATAGGGCTTAATTAGTAATAAAATTGTTAGCTAGCCATCAGTAAAATAAAAAAAATGGTCAGTATTATAGTATTATTTTAAGATAAGCATAACATAGATTAAATCAGAAGTGGATTTGCTAAAAATCAAAGAAGATGAATGTTCATGACGTCTAAATATATCAGTGTTTAAGGTCAGATACGAAGCAAACATTATTGGTATCAACAATCATACGGAGGAATATGATTAGAACATCTGTTACAGGAGAGCAAACATCCGGTTCTTCTTCTCCATCTCCTCCAGGCCAGGAGAAGCGAGGCCGAGGCAGAGGAGCGAAGAACGTCGAGGCGACGGGCAGCAAAGCCAAAGGCAAAGATCGTTTGACCGGACGGGCGAGGAGGTCAGTGACGGTTCGCCAGAAGAAGTTAAGTGGATTTTATATTTCACTTCTTTCATCTTCCTCAGGTGGCAGGAGGATGAAGAAGGTCACACACAGGTGAGAGGCTGTTACGTTAGATGGGTTTTTAGAAAAAGAAAAAATTCTGCTGCTTTTTTGTTTTAAAAAAAAAAGGGATTTACATCTATTTTATACTAGATGGCAATTAAGCTGTGTTGCCAGGTTGGCACATTTTGGCCACTTGACCCTTTTTTTTAAAGCTGGGCCACTAGAGTTTAATTATTTTGGTAACTGGGCCACAGGCTAACAGGTTATCTCAAGTTGTTTCACTGTGATTTTATATGATAACCACCGTCCCTCGCTCAGCCTGCACAGAAGATTAAAATAATATAAAATAATCTATACAATAAATAGAGG
This sequence comes from Callionymus lyra, assembly GCF_982586985.1. Classification (NCBI taxonomy): domain Eukaryota; kingdom Metazoa; phylum Chordata; class Actinopteri; order Syngnathiformes; family Callionymidae; genus Callionymus; species Callionymus lyra. The sequence continues at coordinate 14,937,965 of NC_141835.1, read as the reverse complement.
GTTGCAGAATATGATGTCATTAGTCTCAGATGGGCTGGTTTGAGAACCCCGTTTTCAGATTTTCCGGGCTTTAATTGATTATATATTTCTTTACATCTCATTATTACTTGTTATTATGAAATAACTGGACATAAAAATCAGGTATTTAAAGTTAAAATGATGATATTAAAGTAGTAATTGAATATTCAAAGATATTAATGAGATTTTCATCTATTATTAAAATAAATTTAATATATTTTACTCTTATTAAATGGGTCTAAAAGTATGATTTCCTTGTCAAAACCTTAATGGTATTTAGGGTTTTTATTATGATGAGCAGGTTTTATGTTGTTTGGGCGGGATCTGGCAACCCTTGTTGGAAGGGAAAGTGCAGTTTATGTCTCTTGCTTTACATGGAAACACATCAAATAGTTTTTTAGATTTAGTTTTTTCTGTGTAAACAACACCTAAACAGACTTCCAATCCAGTCTAATCTGCTCATCCAGATATCAGAATCCACACTGGAAGAGTTCCTGGAGGAGCTGGAGGAGCTGACGGACCCCGACAGCGAAGACCAGAAAGATCCGGCGTCAAGTTCGGATGTTTCTAGAACAGCCGCCAGCGAGTCTCCGGGCGAGACCACCGGTCTGACGGAAGAGCCGCCGACTCAGGGCAAGTCAGGAGGCTCCTCGGAGAAGAAGGTCCGCTTCTTGGAACAACTGGTCCAGATCACGGATGGCCCGACCTCCGCCGGTTCCGAGTCGAGTCCGAGAGCCACGAGCGAGGTGGACGAAGAGGAGGGGGGGTCTGCGGAAACGGTCAACGGAACTCTGGACGAAATTCCCGTGGAAGTCGCGAAGTGCAACAGCGCCAACACAGGTATGACATCACTTCCTGTTTCTTCCAGAATACTTAATCAAACCCCTTTTTTTTAAGTAGAACTGATCGACTCAGGTCTTTCCGTGCTGAGCCTGGAGTCCGGGGAACCACACCCGACCCACTCCACCAGCAGCGACAAGGTCAGTGCAGAGTCGCTCGATAGATGCATCACCTCCTCTCCGGAGACAACCGAGCATTATCATCTCCAACACCTTCAATGTACGAAGAACTGTGTCTCGGACAGGAAGTTGAAGCTTCTGTCTTTCCCTCCTCACAGGCGAGGGAACACGGGAAGGTCGTTTGAAAAAAAAGCTCTTCGGGGACGAGTCGCTCCAAGAGGACGGTTTGGAAAAACCGAGAGATGTTTTTTGAGAAGCGTGATGATGCACTTTACCGGTCACATGATCCACAGTGGAGTCTGCCGCTTGAGTGCAATATACCTGAATGTTTACAACGATGTGAAACTGCAAAGCGACGCGTCACTTCCTCGCTTAACGTTCAATGTCGTCCGACCTTTAATTTTTTTTTTAGTGCCTGATTCTGCCTTAGACCAGATCGTATCAACCTGGGAATACATTTGCGCTTCCAACCAGAATCTGAACCGTTAAACGGATCCGTTATAATGAAGAATAGTGTATTTTAGGTCGGTTTGTGTCACTTTCAACCTCCAAAAAACCCATCATTTATTTATTATCTACAAATTGAACCTTACAACGAAAGACTCTTTGAAGAGACAATTTAAAAACAACTTATCTTGACGTGTGTTTGAAAGGAGTGTTATTGCTTCGTGTTCGAGGTTAGCGTTAGCTATGTTAGCACTATATTAGCTTAAGAGCTAACATGATGCTGAACAGACATCAGGGTATTTTTCCTTTAAAAACGGAAGATTCGAAACATTACATTTTATAGTTTGAAAGTCATTTTTTCTTCGTTTAAAACAAACTTATTTATTAGCATCTCATACCAACTAACACGGTTATGAGTCGAGGGTTGAGTTTGTGTGATCCAGCTGCGTCGGGTCATAGTATGAATCGATAAATCTGATGAGTTGTGCCTTCCGTCTGTTTATACGGTAAATGAAGTGGCTTATACGTGTATGTTTCATTCATTATATAACGCCATCTACAGGTTAATCATAAGTTGCTTCATTTTGTTGCATTAAAAACATTAATTTGACTAAAAACAAACACAGTGTTCATAGTGTTATAAGTAGCTGGCATTGGCTCCAGTGGCCTTGTAAATGAAACAATAAATAAGTAATAATAAATCAATTGTTGGATTTATACTAGTAAGGAGTTAAAGGCTTCAATTAGTTTGATATAATGTCATTAATATAACTTGGTAGTCAAAGTAAGAATGTTAAAATCTTACTTTTATTAGTGTTATTAAATGATAAAATGAATATTGACCTTTTATCACATGTTGTTTTGTCGTTATCTTGAGTTGTTTACGCCTTAACTCTTAATAATTGAATGAATCTGTATTTATTGCGACTTCACTTCCATCACCCTTGACACGAGTGGACGCCGTTTGCTCACAGAAACCACTAGAAGAGACGCCAGCGCTGTTTTCGAAGAAGCATCCTCCTGTACACGGGAGTGTATGAATGGAGAGTTCAGGTTATTTGAAGTGTTTTTTATTTTTATTTCTATTCTTATCTTGAAAGAACTCGAACTGCTTGTTTGAATCTGTGTGCGACACATTTGTAAAAAAAAAAAAAAGAAAAAGCATACATTGATGAATAAAATGTTTTTTTTCCAGGCTCTGGCTTCGCTCTCTTGAGTATTTACACCCTTCAGCAGGAAATGAAACGGCGGCTGCGACAGGAGCGTAGAGCACGTTATAAACACCGCCGGTCGGTGAGTCCTGCCCTTGCTCCGCCGCCTCCGTGTTGGATTTGATTAATTTCACATGAGCTCACTGCGCTCGCTCGAATGGAAACCGCGCCGCCCTACAGGTGGGACCTCCCATAGGTGCTACTATTCATTATCTCCTCCAGAGGCCGTCGCCATGGCAGCCATCTGTCGCCCGCCGTGTGCCGGGCAGCAGCGACACACATCACAGAGCTGTTAGCGTGTGAGTGTCTAACACTCCATCGTGGGGGCGTCGCTGGAATATAATGGAAATAATACCTGCAGGCTGTTTTAGAGTATTGGAGTGCAGCGTGGGATTAGAGCGCTGCCTTTTGTAAAAAGGAAAATCAAAAAAATGGCTGAAAAGATTGGAGTGTGCGTTGCGATCTGCTCAATATTTTGATCATGTGACACCTGCGTTAGCATCTCCTTGCAAACCCCAAATCTGAGTTTAAAGGAATGACTGTAAAGATTTCTCCCAATATCTTAATTATTATAAGTAGAATTAAAGTTTAAAGGAATAGACTAAACAATTGTTGTGTATATACTGTACACTTTGTCAAATTCTCTCAGTATTATTTTGAGGCTTATTTTTGTCAATAGTACCAGATTGAGTTACGGTTCTGTCGCCATTATTTTGGGTCTAAATGGTTTGTTTGTGAATTGACGGGATTATACTGAATATATTTTAAAATATACATTGATTATCTTTGTTTTTAAAAAGAAATTGTCATTGTCATTGACGTAGATATGTCTTACATAGATCTCCAGTAAATGGATTTCGGAACCAGAACAAACCTATTTATTTTAGTTCTTAAATTTTGTGTCCGTGAAACAAAGTATATACTGAATACATTTTGAAATATACATTGATTATCTTTATTTCTAAAAAGAAATTGTCATCGTCATTGACATAGATAAGTCTTACATAGATCTCCAGTAAATGGGTTTATCAGAACCAGAACAAACCTATTTTAGTTCTTCAATTTTGTCTCCGTGAAACAAAGTATGTACTGAATATATTTTTAAATACACATTAAATGTCTTTGTTTTTAACAAGACATTTAAATCAGAAAACACCAGAACTGAAATGGGTTACAGAATCAGCCTTTTCCATCTGGTTATTAGGGTTTATTTTCAGAACCGGTATTGAGTATTGGTACCTACCCCTAGTCATATTGTAAATAATGTGTCGTGTCACCTTGTTGTCAAAGCAGAGGAATACCAGAACGAATTTCATTAGTATTTATATACGTCGGATTATTAGAGGCGAGGATGTTTTGTGACCCTTGTGGTCACATACTGACACTGCGCCCCTGTATGATTTCATCCATGGCCAATTTGTGTTGCTTTGATGTGAAGGTTTCGCTCCTGGTTCTTCCTGATGTAACGTTATAACCACTCAGTCCCTGAAAAGGTGTGAAAGCAGCTCATCTATTTTAAAGAAAAAAAATAGATTTTGAAATGTATATCTTCCACCGCCTGTGGATTATGTGCGGTGCTAAATTTACACAAGCGCTTATCTGGTTCTGTAATTGTTATCGCACGCCTTCCTGTGACCCACTTCCAGCTCGTCGCCCGTCAGACCATAAATCGTGTCACGGCTCTCAGTCTGCTGCGCCTGGATCGACGGTGACCCCGTGAACCCTCAAGAGTCAATAGTCTCCATTACACAAACTTGATCTAATTATCCCTCAAGCTTTGTGTATATTGAAGATTATAAATAATTCAATTTCACATATTTCAGGTTTTTTATTTATTATAATGTATAGCTTTTGTGTTCATATCAAGCCCAAACAACACAACATCTTTGTGTTCCGACCTTTAACCTGTCAAATAGATTATGTATACTATTTATACTTTTATACTAGAAGCTACAATGCTATTTTTAGCTAACAATGATTTGACAGAAATTGTTTTTTTTTAGGTATCGACATTACTTTGCATATATTTGTATACATGGAGAGCAAGCTAACAAAATAAATAGCTCAGTTTTGATAACTTATACTAGATACTTGATAAGTGATTGCTGACTACTTCGTCGGAAAATTGAAAACATCGTAGCTTGCTATGACAACTGTTTGAGAAGATACAGGTAATATTTTGTTATATTAATGCTAATAGTAGTAGTAAGTAAGTCGTTTTTATGAACAGAGATAAGATGAAAGTGTTATAGCAACAATTTTAACTAAGCTAATTATGTAGCTTGCTTGGTTAAGCTATTGAACATTTGAAAACAGTGTAGCTAGCTATGAGTTAGCAACGTACACAATTTACTATTTTAGAAGATACAGGTTATATGTTTGTTATATTAATGCTAATAAAGTAGTTGTGATGAACAGAGATTATAGCAACAATTTTAACTAAGCTAATTATGTAGCTTGCTAACTGTAGCTATTAAAAATTTGAAAACAGTGTAGCTAGCTAAGAAGATAGCAATGTACACGAATAACTATTTTAGAAGATACAGGTAATATTCTTCTATATTAATGCTAATAAAGTGGTTGTTATGAACAGAGACTATAGCAACAATTTTAACAAAGCTAAGTATGTAGCTTGCTAGGTTAAGCTATTGAAAATTTGAAAACAGTGAAGCTAGCTATGAAAATAGCAACGTAAATGATTAGCTATTTGAGAAGATCCAGGTAATATTGTTGTTATATTAATGCTAATAAAGTAGTTTTGATGAACAGAGATTAGATAAAAGTTTTATAGCAATCATATTAACTAAGCTAATGAAGTAGCTGGATAGCAACACAACATATATGGCAAGTTAGTGTTGTAAATGATAAGCAAAACATTTAAATGAGAGGATCTTAGGGTTAGTTAAGTAAGTTGTTACGTAAATAGATATTTTTAAGCTGTGACTGAATATATTTGTGAATGGTTTTAGAGTTTTATTGACAATTATTAGCTTATTAGCAGGTTTGGCTACAGTTACATAGATACAATAGGTAAATACTAGCTTGGTTGTCAGCAGTATGAATAGTTTAAATCATGGAAGCTAGATTGTTTGAGTACACAGTAAATTATTATGTTATTATTATATTATAATGAACTTGTTTTAACGTGATAGGGTCACTGGGTTCAGGGGGTCAGAGGCAGCTCTCGACCTCAGATGTCAATCAAGGTAATAACTGTCAGGACTGACTCCTTTTTAACTGTTAAAGTCATCCATCTAGCAAGGGTCAGCTGGTGAAAGAAATTGCACAACAGACACTGACCTCGACACGAGAGATCAGGAACAAAAACAGCCTTTGATTATTGATCTTCTTCACCTCGGCTTCGGTTAAGTGTGTGACATCACACCTATCCAGTGCTTTTATCTCCAGCGTCATCAAAACCTTTGCTTTTCTTTTTTTCTTTTTTTCCGAAGATCAAAAATAGCTCCTGCTTCATTGTGTAATGTGTTCCGTGGAATCAATACGCCTCCCTAACATGCCGAGATCGGTCTCATCACCGCTTCAGTCGGAGACATGTGACTGATGTCGGTTACTCAGCCCAGATCCCACACTCGCCGTTATCGGGGATTATCGAAGGAATCCATCGCGATCATAAAGTCGCACACTTTAATCAGATATATGTTCACTTCCTGTCGGCCGCTATCAATCCTTTCCTGACTCAGCGAATCGTTTTCCGACGACCGAGGAGTCGTTTTATGATCCATTAGGATTTGTGCTAAAAGCAAGAAAATGTAGAGTTCTACATCAGATTTCATGTGGCCCACTATTATTTTTTCCTTTATCCAGCACTGTCGGGGAATGAAAAATACACAAAATCGCCAACATTTTTGTGACAGTACTTCAGATTTTGAGTGTTTCCAAAAAATATTCTTTCTTTTTAACTTCTTAAGATTCATTCAAGGTAAACATTTCTACTTTAATTGGCAAAAATGCCTAATTATTGGGTTGTTTTTTTTACAATTTTGAATCTTAAAATTGAATGTTTTAGATCTTTTGTTTTGATACCAGTGTTATTAAGAATTCCCCTTGAATTACTAAGGAAATTTCTAGGAAATCTGGATTTCTTTCTTCGATTTCCTACGACCAAAACTTAGATTAGCATTGGAGCTATTAAGAAGCTAAAGCTAGCCCACCTAGTACGCTATGTATTGCTAATAAATTAAGATATTTCCATTGCAAAAATGGTATTTTGATAAATTATGAAGGTCACATTTATATTTTTATATAATTTCCTTCTTCACAAATATGATTAGCCAAAAAATGCTAATTATCTAAAAACATTCCCTTCTTTTTTGATCAGTTTGCAGTGAAATATCAATGATCTTCTTTCATTTTTCATCACAACATCCTCTTGAACTGCATGTATACGTTACACAGTTGACTTTACTGTGTAAAGAATTTTTTTTACTATTTTCAATGTTAAAATTGAATGTTTTAGATCGTTTGTTTTGACACCAGTGTTATTGAGAATTCCCCTTGAATTACTAAGGAAATTTCTAGGAAGTTTGGATTTCTACGACCGAAAAACTTAGCATTGTAGCTCAAAGCTACGCTAAAGCTAGCCCACCTCGTACTCTCTTGGGCTTTGTATTGCTAATAAATTACGATGTTTTCATTGCAAAAATGTGGGTATTTTGATCAATTATGTAGGTCACATTACATTTTAATATAATTTCCTTCTTTCCACAAATATGATTAGCCAAAAAATGCTAATTATCTAAAAACATTCCCTTCTTTTTTGATCAGTTCGCAGTGAAATATCAATGATCTTCTTTCATTTTTCATCACAACATCCTCTTGAACTGCATGTATACGTTAGACAGTTGACTTTACTGTGTAAAGAATTTTTTTTACTATTTTCAATGTTAAAATTGAATGTTTTAGATTGTTTGTTTTGACACCAGTGTTATTGAGAATTCCCCTTGAATTACTAAGGAAATTTCTAGGAAGTTTGGATTTCTACGACCGAAAAACTTAGCATTGTAGCTCAAAGCTACGCTAAAGCTAGCCCACCTTTTACTCTCTTGGGCTTCGTATTGCTAATAAATTACAATGTTTTCATTGCAAAAATGTGGGTATTTTGATAAATTATGAAGGTCACATTACATTTTTATATAATTTCCTTCTTCACAAATATGATTAGCCAAAAAAATGCTAATTATCTAAAAACATTCCCTTCTTTTTTTGTTCAGTTCGCAGTGAAATATCAATGATCTTCTTTCATTTTTCATCACAACATCCTCTTGAACTGCATGTATACGTTACACAGTTGACTTTACTGTGTAAAGAATTCTTTTTTACTATTTTGAATGTTAAAATTGAATGTTTTAGATCGTTTGTTTTGACACCAGTGTTATTAAGAATTCCCCTTGAATTACTAAGAAAATTTCTAGGAAGTTTGGATTTCTACGACCAAAAACGTAGCATTGTAGCTCAAAGCTACGCTAAAGCTAGCCCACCTTTTACTTGGGCTTTGTATTGCTAATAAATTAAGATGTATCCATTGCAAAAATGTGGGTATTTCCATACATTATGTAGGTCACATTACATTTTAATATAATTTCCTTCTTTCCACAAATATGATTAGCCAAAAAATGCTAATTATCTTCTTTTTTGATCAGTTTGCAGTGAAATATCAATGATCTTCTTTCATTTTTCATCACAACATCCTCTTGAACTGCATGTATACGTTACACAATTGACTTTAGAGCATATTCAGTCACATTTTTTTTAATTAATTTTTATTCGTATCTTCGTGATATAGTCGTACATATTGTAGCTTTAATAAAAATCTAATTACACTATAGGTTCATCAAGGCCAAAAAAGGGGATGAATGGCAGTTTTCTATATGTACAAACACAGTTTACATTGACATGTTTTATGCACATACCTGAGCATAACTCAATATCGCAGGGTTCCTCGAGAGTCCGGGCTTCGTCCGTACAATGGCGTTTAAATGCAAAAATATTCGGCGCCGGTGGAAGCGGCAGTGACGTCAAGCTTGAGTCTTTTTTTTGTTCCCCCTAAACTGATGTCCTCGCCAGCGTTGGAGGTAAAGAAGTGGACGCAGGCGGAGTTAAGGCAAACATAAAACATAACAGATATAGCATAGTGGCGGCAAAAGGTGGAAAAAAATGGTGTTTGTCTGTGCAGTTGGAGCGTCCAGTGGGAGGCGACGGAGACGCATGGGTTCGAGGCCCGCGGCGCCGGGAGCTGGCGGTGTAACGGTACCTTGTTATTCAAGTACGCACTCGAGGAGTCGCTGCAAGAAAATCTTCTGTAAAGGTTCTAAACTGATACTCACTATACTTTCCATTATTATGGCTTCTTTCTCTTCGAGTCGTGGCGTCAAGTGTAGGATTGTGATGATAGGCTTCCGGACTGGAAGGTTTTGTTTTGGTGATATTTCAGCATCTTTATTCAAGTTTTAATCTGAAATCTAGTGTTTCTAATATCCCTGTATTTACTATAACTTTTTATGTCCGTATAGTTAAGGGTCCAAAAATTGTAAAAAAAAAAGTCCAAAGAAAACGTTAAAATCTTTTGAAGGCATCTCCGCTACTTTGGTCTACCATACATTAACCTGTCGACTGTGACCTTGAATCAGGACAAACAACATTTCCTAACATCTGGATAAATGTTCTAAACATTTTTAAGATGAATTGTTTATATTAACGGGTTTTCGTGTCCCCCCAGGAACACATGGAATAACTATTTATTTATAAGTATTTATATGTTTGCCACTTAAAACCAAGCAGGTTTTCTCGACTCTCTGGGACCGTTACACCGCCAGTGTAAAGGGGGGTTCGAGGGCCTGGTCAGTCTCTCCTAGAGCCGGGTCTGTTCGTGGATGGCGCGGGTGTAGTAGTAGTGGTCTGGTCCTGGTCCTGGTCCTGGTCCTGGTCCGGGTCCGGGTCGCTCCGTCTGCGCGTCCCCGTCTCCTGGCGCGCGTCTACGCCGGACGATGTGTCCGTGCCTAACGTCACCGACCTGTCCGTGGACTGTCCGTGGGAAGAAGAAGAAGAAGAAGAAGACGCTGCGTAGAGTCCCACCTGCGAGATCCGGCTCTGGTTGGTCTGCGTGGAGTTGAGGTCCGGAACGGTGGTCGCGGAGACGTTGGCGACTGTAGGGGGGGCGACGCTCCCGTGCGGCTTCACCCCGCCGGCGGAGCTCGAGCTCGTGGGCTTCCAGATGAGGCTGTAGTAGATGGCCAGGATGATGGCCGCGAGCGACACCGACAGCACGTACGCGAACACGGTGGCGAGTCTCACCCACTTCTTGTTGGTCTTCGCAGCCATCTTTGCCTTCTTGTCCCCGGTGTAGGTCGCGGGTTTGCCCCGCTCCATGTTGGGCATGAAGTCCCGTTCTCTCATGTTGCCCCGGTTTTTCCCTCGATGCTCCACCACCCCCTCCGTCTTGAAGCTTGGATGTGATCCACGATCTCCTTGAAGAAAAAAAAATAAAGACCTCCCTGGACCTCCTCGATCCTAGTTTTGCTGGTAAAGCATCGGGTCCTGGGAAGAACTGCGCCTCAAACGCAGCATCGCGTTTCGTAAGAGCTCGGCATCAGGGACGGATGGGATCCACGCAGGACGTGTTCTGGACCCTCGGAGGCCCCGCAGCTGGACCCACGGTGGAGGACATGAAGATGATGGAGATGATAGCAGCTCCACTGTCTGTCTTATCAGCGCTGAAGTGGCTGCTCAGCTAAAAATACAGTGGAGGAGGAGGAGGTTCTTAAAGCAGCAGCGGATCAATTATGTCACTGGAAAATAAATGAGCTTTTATATCATCAATAACATTTCAATCTGCAACCTTTTTAGAAACGTTAACACTATTTTTTTTTAAATGTATATTCAAAATTAGTCTCTTTGTTTTTGTTTTCCTTCTGAATTAAAACAAAACATATTTTTCCGCTCAGTTCACGGTTTACCTTTTTTAAAAATATATAATAATATAATAATAATAATATACTTTCTACTATATATTTTATCCTAATAGCTTCATTCGTTTTGTAAATTCTGATATACAGAAAGGGATATTACAAACAATGAGGTCTCATATTTTTAACCCTTATTTTATCTCTGTGTAAATGTGACCTGAATGCCAAAAGCAAATGTGTTTGTGGTATCCCTTGTGCTGTCTCTGGGTAAATGTGACCGGAATGCTGAAAGCAAATGTGTTTGTGGTATCCCTTGTGTTGTCTCTGGGTTAATGTGACCGGAATGCTGAAAGCGAATGTGTTTGTGGTATCCCTTGTGCTGTCTCTGGGTAAATGTGACCGGAATGCTGAAAGCAAATGTGTTTGTGGTATCCATTGTGTTGTCTCTGGGTAAATGTGACCCGAATGCTGAAAGTGAATGTGTTTGTGGTATCCCTTGTGTTGTCTCTGGGTAAATGTGACCGGAATGCTGAAAGCAAATGTGTTTGTGGTATCCCTTGTGTTGTCTCTGGGTAAATGTGACCCGAAAGGTGATAGCAAATGTGTTTGTGGTATCCCTTGTTTTGTGTCTTGGTAAATGTGACCCGAATCCTGAAAGAAAATGTGTTTGTGGTATCCCTTGTGTTGTCTCTGGGTAAATGTGACCCGAATGCTGAAAGAAAATGTGTTTGTGGTATCCCTTGTGCTGTCTCTGGGTAAATGTGACCTAAATGCTGAAAGCAAATGTATTTGTGGTATCCCTTGTGTTGTGTCTGGGTAAATGTGACCCGAATGCTGAAAGAAAATGTGTTTGTGGTATCCCTTCTGTTGTCTCTGGGTAAATGTGACCCGGATGCTGAAAGAAAATGTGTTTGTGGTATCCCTTGTGCTGTCTCTGGGTGAAAGTGACCCGAATGCGGAAAGCAAATGTGTTTGTGGTATCCCTTGTGTTATCTCTGGATAAATTTGATCCGAAAGCAAATGTGTTTGTGGTATCCCTTGGGCTGTCTCTGGGTAAATGTGAACCGAATGCCGAAAGCAAATGTGTTTGTGGTATCCTTTGTGTTGTCACTGGGTAAATGTGATCTGAATGCTGAAAGCAAATGTGTTTATGGTATCCCTTGTGTTGTCTCTGGGTAAATATGACCCGAATGCTGAAAGAAAATGTGTTTGTGGTATCCCTTGTGCTGTCTCTGGGTAAATGTGACCCGAATGCTGAAAGCAAATGTGTTTGTGGTATCCCTTGGGCTGTCTCTGGGTAAATGTGAACCGAATGCCGAAAGCAAATGTGTTTGTGGTATCCTTTGTGTTGTCACTGGGTAAATGTGATCTGAATGCTGAAAGCAAATGTGTTTATGGTATCCCTTGTGTTGTCTCTGGGTAAATATGACCCGAATGCTGAAAGAAAATGTGTTTGTGGTATCCCTTGTGCTGTCTCTGGGTAAATGTGACCCAAATGCTGAAAGCAAATGTGTTTGTGGTATCCCTTGGGCTGTCTCTGGGTAAATGTGAACCGAATGCCGAAAGCAAATGTGTTTGTGGTATCCTTTGTGTTGTCACTGGGTAAATGTGATCTGAATGCTGAAAGCAAATGTGTTTATGGTATCCCTTGTGTTGTCTCTGGGTAAATGTGACCCGAATGCTGAAAGAAAATGTGTTTGTGGTATCCCTTGTGCTGTCTCTGGGTAAATGTGACCCGAATGCTGAAAGCAAATGTGTTTGTGGTATCCCTTGGGCTGTCTCTGGGTAAATGTGAACCGAATGCCGAAAGCAAATGTGTTTGTGGTATCCTTTGTGTTGTCACTGGGTAAATGTGATCTGAATGCTGAAAGCAAATGTGTTTATGGTATCCCTTGTGTTGTCTCTGGGTAAATGTGACCCGAAAGGTGATAGCAAATGTGTTTGTGGTATCCCTTGTGTTGTCTCTGGGTAAATGTGACCCGAATCCTGAAAGCAAATGTGTTTGTGGTATCCCTTGTGTTGTCTCTGGGTAAATGTGACCCGAATGCTGAAATCAAATGTGTTTGTGGTATCCCTTGTGTTGTGTCTGGGTAAATGTGACCCGAATGCTGAAAGAAAATGTGTTTGTGGTATCCCTTGTGTTGTCTCTGGGTAAATGTGACCCGAAGGCTGAAAGAAAATGTGTTTGTGGTATCCCTTGTGCTGTCTCTGGGTAAATGTGACCCAAATGCTGAAAGCAAATGTGTTTGTGGTATCCCTTGTGTTGTGTCTGGGTAAATGTGACCCGAATGCTGAAAACAAATGTGTTTGTGGTATCCTTTGTGTTGTCTCTTGGTCAAAGTGATCCGACTGTTCGAAAACAAATGTGTTTGTTGTATCCCTTGTGTTGTCTCTAGGTAAATATGACCCGAATGCTGAAAGAAAATGTGTTTGTGGTATCCCTTGTGCTGTCTCTGGGTAAATGTGACCCAAATGCTGAAAGCAAATGTGTTTGTGGTATCCCTTGGGCTGTCTCTGGGTAAATGTGAACCGAATGCCGAAAGCAAATGTGTTTGTGGTATCCTTTGTGTTGTCACTGGGTAAATGTGATCTGAATGCTGAAAGCAAATGTGTTTATGGTATCCCTTGTGTTGTCTCTGGGTAAATGTGACCCGAATGCTGAAAGAAAATGTGTTTGTGGTATCCCTTGTGCTGTCTCTGGGTAAATGTGACCCGAATGCTGAAAGCAAATGTGTTTGTGGTATCCCTTGGGCTGTCTCTGGGTAAATGTGAACCGAATGCCGAAAGCAAATGTGTTTGTGGTATCCTTTGTGTTGTCACTGGGTAAATGTGATCTGAATGCTGAAAGCAAATGTGTTTATGGTATCCCTTGTGTTGTCTCTGGGTAAATGTGACCCGAATGCTGAAAGAAAATGTGTTTGTGGTATCCCTTGTGCTGTCTCTGGGTAAATGTGACCCGAAAGGTGATAGCAAATGTGTTTGTGGTATCCCTTGTGTTGTCTCTGGGTAAATGTGACCCGAATCCTGAAAGCAAATGTGTTTGTGGTATCCCTTGTGTTGTCTCTGGGTAAATGTGACCCGAATGCTGAAATCAAATGTGTTTGTGGTATCCCTTGTGTTGTGTCTGGGTAAATGTGACCCGAATGCTGAAAGAAAATGTGTTTGTGGTATCCCTTGTGTTGTCTCTGGGTAAATGTGACCCGAAGGCTGAAAGAAAATGTGTTTGTGGTATCCCTTGTGCTGTCTCTGGGTAAATGTGACCCAAATGCTGAAAGCAAATGTGTTTGTGGTATCCCTTGTGTTGTGTCTGGGTAAATGTGACCCGAATGCTGAAAACAAATGTGTTTGTGGTATCCTTTGTGTTGTCTCTTGGTCAAAGTGATCCGACTGTTCGAAAACAAATGTGTTTGTTGTATCCCTTGTGTTGTCTCTGGGTAAATGTGATCTGAATGTCGAAAGTAAATGTGTTTGTTGTATCCCTTGTGTTGTCTCTGGGTCAAGGTCAACTATCTCCAAGGAATACATATGGATTGGTGGAGGTCGTTCACTGATCATCCATTCATTCAAGTCGAAGCAGCATGACATAGTTTCTAGAAATATTATTAAATAGAAAATTACAATAAACACATTGTTTTAACAGTGCATTTTATGAATGCAGGATAAATATGTATATTGATTGTGTGAAAATACCACATTGAATACTTTTTTTTTAACTATCCTGTCATGTTTTAAAAAGTTTTTATAGATGTGCAGTGTTAACATAAGTATGCAGTTATTTCATTTGCTTATTCGCTGCAATATTATTGAAAATATGAATTTAACATGTTAACAAAAACAAATTTCACCCCTGGACTGTTATTATTCACTTGTCGACAAGTCATAAATATCTTTCTATGATAGTTCTGAGTGATTCTCAAGCGGCTAAAATACATACATGACCTTGCTGTTGGGCCTCACTAAAAAGCGAGTTTTCCCGATGACCTTTCAGGGTCATTGGCCTGATTGCTGGTTTGCCCTTTGACCCCATCTGTACTGGACATGGTGAGAGTGGAAGGTCGTGCCAGTGTGTCTTTGAGCAAGACGCTGAAGCTGAGGTGGATCGTAAGGCACGTTGTCGCGGCCTGTTGCCTCTGATTGGTTGATTTTACGATGACAAACTAACTTAAATAACCTTGTGAGACCATCAAGAAAGTGTGTTTTCATAAATGACCCTTTTTGATCTGAAGTCAAGCTTCTCTCGACTGACTAGGGTCAAGTTGCTCGTTTTGCCAGTCGACTCATTTGCAATGCATATAGATGTGAGGGTGCGTCCTCCACCGGGCGTGTTCCTACCGCTCACTCACTCTTCTCTAGCGATGGTGAACGGACTCTTGGCAGGTCTGTAGGAGGTGAAGATGAACAAGAAGCGGTTCTTCCTGGATCCACCGGTGATCAAAGATTACCTGGTGAAAGGAGACAGATTCACCAGGTGGTCAGAGGTGAGTTTTTCTTTTTTTAAGGGGTCAACAACAACTTTTTGTCTTGACCGTGTTTGTGCGTCCAGGACTCCACCAAGACCGCTCCGGTCACCATGAAGATGGATCCCAAAGGGTTCTACGTGTACTGGGTCAACCAGAGCAAGGTACTGCCATGACTGTGGTCCGTGTGATATGAACAGGATCTCGCCTTTCGAGACTTCTGATTGGTTCCCACCGCAGCCTCATCGGTGCTGTTACCCACCGCAGGAACTCATCCAGAGGCTGACTCGTATCTGGACCCAGTCCTGGCGCCCACATGTTCAAAATCCTCTGTCTTCTCTTGTTTCTAGGAGACGACGTTCTTGGATGTTGCTACGATCAGAGACACCAGGACGGGGAAATATGCCAAACTTCCCAAAGTGAGTCTCGTAAAAAAAAAAAAAAATCTCAACTGCGGTTCAGATTCCATTAAAATTGTTGTTTCGCTGCGAGGATCGCTTAAACAAATCAGTCCATTAGTGCCAGAGCCAGCTTTGCATTGCAAAAAAAAAACACACACTAACCAAATGCAATAGTCACACAAATGAAGGCTCGCACACACCAGGCCGGTCCATTTTTCGGGGGAGGAGGAGGGGTGTTGGGGGAGTGTTGCAGCACCTCCAGCGTTTTGGACGAGAACACTGAGAGTGATGGATCGGAGATGAAAGATGTTTATTGATTTTAAGATGCTGATGATGCTGCCGCTCTTGTGTTGGTGTGTTCTTGTGTGTGCGCCTTCTTTTGGGTATCTGTGTGTGTGTCTAAAAGTGAAAATCCTTTGTGTATGTTTGTGCTCGAAATATATAGATTGTCTCCGAGTTATTCATGTTGTGTGTTTATTTTCTACATATTGAAGTGTGTAAGGGTGTTTGTGTATATATGTGTTTATGTGTTATCTTGTTTGTTTATGTATGTTTATATCATACATATGTTTGTGTGGACATATATATATATTGTATATATTTATATATATATATATATATTGTATATATTTATATATATAGAGTGTATATGTGTGTGTGTTTGTGTATGAGTGTTTGTGTATATATTTTTTCTGTATGTTTTTGTGTGTATAAATGTGTGTATGTTTAGAACGTGAATTATGTTTGCATATTTGTTATTTTCTTGTTTGTGTTGTAAATGTTCAAATGTGCTCAAGATTGATTTTGTATGGATGTGTTTGTGTGTTATTAGCTTGTTTTCCTATGTATGTTTATATCATACATGTGTTTGTGTGAACATGAATGTGTGTATGTTTATAATGTGGAGTGAGTTTGCATATTTTTTGTGTACTTGAACATATGTTATGAAATATGTTTTTGTTCTTAGTATTAATATATGTCTAAAAGTGAAAATCCTTTGTGAATGTTTTTGCTTGAAATATATCTATTGGCTCTGAGTTATTCTTGTTGTGTGTTTGTGTTCTAAATATTCAAGTATGTAAGAGAGTTTGTGTATAGATGTGTTTATGTGTTAGCTTGTTTGCTTATGTATCTTTGTATCATACATATGTTTGTATGTACATATATATATATATATTTATATATATATATACACGTATATATATTTATATGTGCGTGTGTGTGCGTGTATGAGTGTTTGTGCATATATGTGTTTCTGTATTTTTTTGTGTATATAAATGTGTGTATTTTTATAGATGTGTTTATGTGTTACTCTTTTTATGCTTATGTTATGTTTGTGTGTGTGTGTGTCTCTCTCTCTATATATATAGACATATGTATGTGCTTCTGTATGTTTTTGTGTATATACATGTGTGTATGTTTAGAATGTGAATTATGTTTGCATATTGGTTGTTTTATGTTTTTATTTGTGTTGTAAATATACATATATGTGTAAGAGTACAAATGGGTTGGTGTGTTAGCTTATGTGCTTCTGTATGTTTTTGTGTACATAAATGTGTGTATATACATAGAATTAGGGGTGTTTAAAATATATATAAGGCGATAAATCATGATATTCTTTTCCACGATACTGATACTATTGATATTCGACAGCACTGCATCGATTTGTTAAAAAAAAAAAAATGCAATACAGCACAATATATCTCAATAAATCCGAATACATGGTAATATATGGTATCGTTGCCCTTGTATCGTGATACGTATCGTATTGTCAGATTCTTGTCAATACACCCCTATTTAGAACGTGAAGTATGTTTGCATGTTTCCTTATATGTTTGTGTTAGTAATATTCATGTGTGTAAGAGTGTTTTTGTGTAGACTGCTTCAGCTAGTGTGCTTCTGTTTGTTTTTGTGTATACAAATCTCTGTGTGTATAGAATCTGGAGTATGTTTACCTATTATTTTGTTTTCCTAAATGCTTGTGCTATAATCAGGAAGTGCATATATATATATATATTTGTTTGCGTTTATTTTAATGTGTGTCTCTGTCAAGTCCTCTCTCTGTCTCTGTTGTGTTTGTGTGGGTCTATCAATGCCCTGATTTATATGATCAAATTTGTGTTTTTTTTGTCATTTACTTTTTGTGTAGATATCTCTGTGTGTAGCATTGGTGGAGGTCTCTGTCAGCAGGTGTTTCTTTGTGCGTTTGCATGTCCTGGTCGGCAGATTTGCCTGATGAACACAATATCAAACCCACAAACAAAAGTCAAGTGTCGTCCATCTTTTGTCCAAACAGCAACCCAAAGTCAGAAATGTGTTCAACCTGGACTTCCCCGACAGCAACCACCTGGCCAAGACCCTGACCATCGTGTCCGGCCCAGACATGGTCAATTTAACCTACCACAACTTCTTCGCCTCCAAGGAGAAAGTGACGGAGGTAAAGTGAAACACGTCATCAAAGACCAGCTCTCAGTCTCTAGTCTTCTTGAAAACAAACGTGACCCCGATATGAGCCTCGTTTCATCCTCATCCTCCTTTCCTGAGCTGCTTCACAGTCACAAATCTCCAGTTGTGAGTCTGAGCCACTTCTTTGTGTGTGTTGTCAGAACTGGGCCAACGACATCCTGGCCGTCGCCTACAACGCTGCACGGACCAACTCCTGCAGACTCGTCTACCTGGACAAGATGTGAGTGTTTGACGAAAAACGAGAAAGAAACACCATACACATAATTTAAAACTGGTCAGACAGGAAAATATGTTTTAATATATATTAAAAAAGACAATTAAAGGGACATTTACATGTATGACCTGTTACTGTTGAGACAAACCAAATAAAGAAGAAGAAAAATAATCTCAATATGATGAAAACATTTCATTTTTAAGAAGAAAACAGACGAGAA
The DNA here is from genome assembly GCF_982586985.1 of Callionymus lyra. Taxonomy (NCBI): domain Eukaryota; kingdom Metazoa; phylum Chordata; class Actinopteri; order Syngnathiformes; family Callionymidae; genus Callionymus; species Callionymus lyra. The sequence continues at coordinate 14,919,650 of NC_141835.1, read as the reverse complement.
AGACCCAAAAGTTTTAAGCACAGATACGGACAAGTTAAAATATGCTGTGATGTTATTAAATTATGCTAAATTAGTCATATATATATATATATATAAGCTAATTCTATATAATATTATGACTAAAATAATTTATAATAAGATATAATATATATTTCTCTTTCAGTTGTATTTTTTATTTTATTTGTTGATTTTTAAAATATAAGACAATAACATGCCAAGGCGGTATTGAAATATTTTGAGAAACAAGAGCAACAAACAAAAATCAACACATTTAAAAAAGGCAAACAATTGATAAAAGTAAGACATGAAACGAGGAACTTTAACACGTTGTATAAATAGAAAAAAAGTACAGATAAAAAAAATAAAAAGCTTTTAGAAACATTTTTACGTAATTGGTTATTATTACGTCGTAAATATATATTATTATGTTTATTTTTTTTAAACTCTGGTTAAAAATACTTTTAAGAATCCCTTTTTTAAAAACTTTTTTGGACCATTTATATAATGAACCGTTACATTTTTATAGATTATTCTGCATATTCATACCTTAAAGTTTTTAATACTTAATTTATTTAGTTCCTAAATAACATTTGTTCCCAGATATGTTCGGCTCTCGCTTCAGACCAACAAGGATGGGAAGATCCCAGTGAAACAGTAGGTCACATGTGAAAACACACACTTTGATTGACGTTTCAACGACACGTTCTGCCACAGCATTTACAAAATGTTCCCGGCGGATAAGAAGAGGGTGGAGAGTGCGCTCGCAGCCGCACACCTGCCCAAAGGAAAGGTAGGATCCGAAGTGTCGTGACGTTCTTGTTTGGCTCGTGGTTTTTATTGGTTTTTTATTATTGTGAAGTACGACAGCATGAAACAGGACGTGTTCACAGAAGCAGCTTACAGACTCTTCCTCTATAACCTCTGTCCTCGTCCAGAAATCCTGGAGATCTTCACCAACTAGTAGGTGGACTTGTCATGGAAACATAGTGACTTTGTTGGATATTCATCTGTATCAAACATTGACTTCAGCTCCAACAAGCCCACCATGACGAAGGAAAACTTCTCCAAGTTCCTCAACGAGAAGCAGAGGGACTCCCGGCTGAACGAGGAGCTGTTCCCGCGCCTGCGTCAGGACCAGATCAAGGCCTTGATCGACAAGTACGAGCCCATGTCGACCAACGCCAACAGAGGTAGAAAAACCAGAAGGTTCAAGGTCGATCTGAAACAACTCCTTCGTCCTTATCTCACTTTAAGTCATTTCTATCTTCCTTGACAATTTAATAGACACGATATAACATAATAATTTAATAAATTACGATACGAATTTAGAATAATAAATCTTTAAATGTAATCTCTACAATACAACAGCGTTGTTCAGGTCATCACCCAGCAGGGGGCAGCATTCCAATAGTAATAAACACGAGTGTCCATCAACTCAACAAAGCATTAACGTTATTTTTCTCACGGAAACGTTATTTTTTGTTTTTTTGTTTAACACATTTAAAAGATAAAAACATTCTGTTCGTTCTGGTTCTGTGATGAACGAGTGAACAATATTTTAGACGCAATTTCTCCACAATAATCCCCCTTAAATCCCCTAAAAATAGATGAATAGTACACATTAAAATATAAATAATTCAATTGTAATACATAATAATAATAACCTGTGGGAAATTAACATCAATAAAGTGCAGTCTATGTCTAAGTCTAAGTCTAACATGCCAATTTGAAATTATTTTAAATAATTAATATTACATTCAAATGATACAAAATATTACTATTAAGTAGAAATTTTCTATACGTGTGTGTGATGAACTGTTGACATTTCCAGGGTGTCCCTTGCCTATTGCCCCATGTACCTGGATTCGAGCTACCTGTAAAACTGAAAATTAAATTTTCAAGTATTTTCTTCAATTTGAGGATTTTTTTTTTTAAGTATGAATAGATTTAAATTAATTTAACACATAAATTAAAACTTTGTCACATCATAAATGCCAAAATAACAACAATTATCATAATAAATGTAATGGTTTGATTCTAATCCTCGATCGTTTGCTCAGGTCTGATATCGCCAGAGGGTCTTCTGACCTACCTGATGGGACCAGAGACGTCCATAGTGGTGCAGGACCGTCTGGCCCGGTGTCAAGACATGACCCAGCCCATCCCCCACTACTTCGTCAAGTCCTCCCACAACACCTACCTGACAGGTCACTACAGTCCCCCCGACCATGAACCCTAAAACCCGCTCACCGTCGCCTTCTTCTCCTCAGCCGGCCAGTTCTCCGGGGTCTCGTCTCCGGAGATGTACCGTCAGTGTCTGCTGGCCGGGTGTCGCTGCCTGGAGCTGGACTGCTGGAAGGGCAAGCCTCCAGAAGAGGAGCCCATCATCACCCACGGCTTCACCATGACCACCGAGATCCTGTTCAAGGTCAGTGAAGAGACAAGTGTTTAAACCTTTTATTTGAACCTTTTTTTCTGTGTGACAGGATGTGATCGAGGCCATTGCTGAGAGCGCGTTCAAGACCTCGCCCTTCCCCGTCATCCTGTCCTTCGAGAACCACGTTGACTCGTGAGAGGTTTTTCTTTTTTTTTAGCGCTGATGGATGTTATTAGCAGCAAATGGAATATTAATGGGACGAGTGGAGCTGGAGAGATGTTCTGGTTTGTTGTTCCAGAGTGAAGCAGCAGGAGAAGATGGCAAACTATTGCAAGAGCATATTTGGTGACGCCCTGATGACAGAACCTCTGGACAAATACCCAGTGAGTTTATCGACACACAGTGCACTGACCTCATCCATCAAACTCAAGGTTCAAATATGGATCTTCAAGTCATTATATGTGGCTGGTAACAGCTTTAAATGCATCAATTTCACTCAAAAATAAACATGTAAAGGGCAGGAATTGTACTGTAGATGTCAGTGTATTCATAAAGAAAGACATGTTTACATGTATATTTGGAAGCTCACCATAAATAAGCTAAATGCTGTAATGATCTATAATAGTTAAAAGACACCAAGGTTTACTTTATAAAAGAATAGCGATGAATTCAAATGTTTTATTTTATTTTATTATTAAAGTAAATGTTTGAATCAAACCTGATTCCAAAACTTAAATAAAAGTAAAAAAAAATTACATATAAACACACATAGGTCATAATAAAAAATTAGAATGATACAAAAAATATTAAAAACTTAGATTAAGGTTAATATTTCAGCCTTATTTCTGGTTTTATATAGACAATCTTTAAACTGTATATACAAAATTATAAAATGTTTATATAATCTTAGGTTTGTTTTTCTCTATCCTCATTATTTTAATACATTTTAACAAATAATTATTAGTTTAATATTATTAGAAAATTTACTTAAATTAAACAACCCGTATAAGCCTCCATGAGAATGTAAATATATAATATATATTATTAGATTAATTAAGATGAATCTTTTCATGTTAAATCTAATTTGTGTATATGAATACTGTAATTTTTATGAGTCTTAATCTTTTTTTCTTTTATTATTTATTTTCTATAATATTTCTAAAAAGTAAAAAAACATAATAATACCAAAATGTTGACATAAATAAAACATATATTTCTGTTTTTTATTGACAGTCCTTTTTCTCTTGCATAAAAACAATATTAACATTTGTAAATTGTTCATTTATTTCTATAAACAATAAAAACAAATAATTAAAAATATATATATATGTTGGTTTTTTTAAATATAGTTTTTGTGTAATTATATTACTATATAATAATATTTTATTAAATTTTATTATTATTTAGAAAGAAGAAGTTTATCATGATGTGTCATATAAAATAATAAATAAATAAAATTGTCTTGTTGTCTTCCAGTTGAAATCAGGGCAGCAGATTCCCAGTCCATCAGAGTTGATGGGGAAAATCCTCATCAAGAACAAGAAGGGCGCAGAGAAGACCACCGTGGCCAAGAAGACCACCACGGCCTGCACCACCGACCCTGCTGCTCCTCAAGATCCCGCGACTCCAGCAGAGCCTCCTGGTGAGACGCTTTGATTGACACTCATGTTGAAAGTTTACGATCACGTTTGCAGTTCCAGACGGAGAAGCGGCTGTGGAGGAGACGGAGGAGCAGGAGGACACGGAGGAGCAGGACGAGGAGAAGATGAAGACATCTGACGAGGTGGAGAGTCATGACGTCACAACATCCTCCTTCTGACTTCCTGTCCATCACAGGGCACAGCCGGCCAGGAAGTGACGGCGTACGAGGCCATGTCGTCTCTGGTCAACTACATCCAGCCCCATAAATTCATCTCTTTCGACAACGCCAGAAGTATTCTCACCTCGGTGGACGTCGAGTCTGAGTCGAGTGGGTTTGACCTTGATGTCTCTTTGCAGAGAAGAACAAGAGCTACGTCATCTCGTCTTTCGTGGAGACCAGAGGAGAGACCATGATCGCCAAGACGGCGGTGGAGTTCGTGGAGTATCCTTTCAATTTAAACATGAATCTCTATTTATTTCATTGTTTATTATTCAGACCATCTTCAGACTTCATCTTCATCTTTATCACATCATACAGAGAAGACCTTATTTAAGACATGATGCCTCGATTTACGCCGACATATTTCATGTTATCCTGTATTCATATGGAAATGTACTGATTGCAGTCTTCTAAATGTACCTATATTAATATATAAAATAAAGTACACTGTCATTTAAAAAATACTATAGTATCAAGGACATCGTTTCAATGATAAAATGAATTAAAATGTAGTTCAATTATGACCACATAAATTATGTTTAAATATCATTGTGAAAGCATCTGTATCAAGCCCTGAGGAAGTTGTTAACCCTTGTGTTATCTCAGGGTCAAGGTCACCTTTGCCTTGGGGTCACCTTGACTCTGAGATAACACAAGGGTTTAAAAAGCATTAGGCAGCTTTGAAAATGTTCCTCTTAGTGAGATGAATTTCCCCAATTAATAAAATGATAATTTTCCCATTTTTATAAGTAATTGTATGATTTAAGAATAAGGTATTTTCATCATCATCATCGTCACATTATTCCTGGACATATCCACATTCCTTAATTTATTTACAAAGGAGAAATCTAATAAACCTGATTTCAAAATATCACAGAAACATATTCATATAAACACAAGACTCTGGTTTTATATTTGGTCTTTAAACTGTATGCATAATAACATTGTTTAGTTTTTATTTTCTCTATCCTCATTGTTTCAATACATATAGCGACAAATAATTATGAATCTAACATTATTTGAACTTAAATAAAACAAAAAGTAAAAGCATTCATGAGTTTATATAATTATATATTTTTTAGATTAAGTTTAATCTTTCTACGTCAAATAATAAAGGTATTATCATCGTCATTATTGAATTATATATGGATATGGAGAAATGTGTCCATGTTCTTATAGTAATTGATGAATAGATTTAATTAAACAACTCTTAAACAATCTTAAATACATTTTTTTTATTCTAAGAATGACCCTGAAAGTGTTTTCAAAAGTCCCTAACTGTCTCTCTCAGGTACAATAAGAGGCAGATGAGCAGGATTTATCCAAAAGGAACCAGAATGGATTCTTCCAACTACAGTCCGCAGCCTTTCTGGAACGTTGGCTGCCAGATGGTGGCGCTCAACTACCAAACCATGGGTAGAAATAACGTTTTTTTTTTTATCAGTGGTCTTTCGATAGTGCGCTTCTCTCTCCCGCCATTGCGCGGCAGTGTCGCGCCGTGTCAGCATGTGTGCTGGTGTTTTGTAGATTTCCCGATGCAGCTGAACATGGCCTTGTTCGAGTTCAACGGCAGGACGGGGTTCCTGCTCAAGCATGACGTCCTGCGCCGCGGCGACAAGAAGTTCGACCCGTTCTGTGACAGGATCGACACGGTGGTGGCGAGCACTCTGACCATCAAGGCAGGTTCTTTCCTCGCATAGAAAAACATCCAGGTGTCTAACAGTTGGCCCTAAATGACATAAACTATTTATTTTTAGTTTTAATTTATCGCTCTGGATTAAAATATAACATTTAAAATAGTTTATTTTAAAACTAATTTAGACTTTTTAAAATTCTAGGCTAGTTTTTTGCATTCGTCCCTTTTTATAGTTTTAATTAAATGTTTAGCTAAACTATTCTTTATATATATAAAAAAGGGATAAACTGTATTTTTCCCAGAGATAATAATAAAGATTTAGTTATAACTAAATATTTACTTCCTCATTCAACCCTACTTTATTGAATATTGTTTTTATTGTTTAAGCGCTTTGTGACCCTGGTCTCGAAAAGCGCTATACAAATAAAAAATACTTACTTACTTACTTACTTGTTTCCAAGTTTCATTTCAATATCTGCAGGTTTTTTGCTACTTAAACAAAAAATAAAACAATGATGTCTCTTATATTAGTTTAAAACTATCTAACTTAATTTAGATTTAGTTTAATTCTGTGTTAAATCTGGTTTGTACGTGATTTTTTGCTACCTAAACAAAAAATAAAACAATGATGTATCTCATATTAGTTTATAACTAACTTAATTTAGATTAAGTTTAATTCTGTGTTAAATCTGGTTTCTACATCTTTCGGTTCAACAATCTTTACTGTATTCGATCGAAAATAATGAAGTAATAATAAAATGATATACAATAATTAAGTCATATCAACTTGATATATAATAATTAAGTAATATAAACATTAAATACATTTTGAAAATGTAAATCGGAAAAAGAAAAATGTTATTAAATATTTAATTATTTTAAGGTCAGCGCTTATTAAGTTGCTGTGACAGCTTTTTTATTAAAACAATAAATACATAACATTTTAAAATGTTAAAAAGTGGAAACTTTGGCTGTATTTATGTGCGTTAAAGGTCAAAGATCATGTACAAAATAACAATTTTATTTATTTATTTGTATTATTTATAACTTGTCTCTAAATATGACTAGGGTTTTGGTTTAACTTTTGTCCTTTGCTTTCGTAATTATAAAAAGAGTGATTTGGAAAAAAAAATATAAAACTAGAACAGCCCCTGAAGATGTTTACTTGTTCACCTCTGGTTTGGACCAAGATTAAAAGACAATTATACCGTTATTTGAGTATTAAAAGTAATTTTATTATGGAAGAATATTAGTCAGAATTGAAAATGTCCTTCACAGAGATATGTAGGTCATTCTCAACTCCTCTCCTCTCTCAAAAGATCTATTCCGGTCAGTTTTTATCTGAAAAAAGCGTGAAAACCGGCGTGGAAGTGGAGGTGATCGGGCTGCCGGGAGACCCCAAGAAGAAGTACCGAACCAAGTGGACGACCACGACCAACACCATCAACCCGGTGTGGAACGAGGAGCCGTTTGTTTTCGAGAAGGTGTGTGTTCTTGTGTGTGTGAAATCAATGCTGCCCCGCTGTCTCATGAGGATGTTGACAGATTCTCCTCCCGGAACTGGCTTCTCTGAGAATCGTGGTCCACGAGGAGAGCGGCAAATTCCTGGGACACAGAATTCTCCCCCTTGATGCCATCCAATCAGGTCGAGCGCTTTAATTGAATTCAGTCGTTCTTCAGGTCTTTTTCTGCTGCTTAGTTTATTAGTGGCATCAGAATAATTGATAGTTTTAACAATTTTTTATGTTGCAAATTGTATTTATTTATTAATATGTAGTTTATTCAGGGATTTAAATGTTATTATGAGAAATGAATTCAATTAGTTATATATTAAAATATTTAATTGTTCTATACTAAACAATTTAATACAATACAATACAATATTGTGTATTGAAAGGTTGTTTTTTTAAATAAAAACCCCGGCAAATATTTTCTTTTTTTTTTCACATGGAGTCTGACATTCTAGTTCCAATAATTCAAAACACGTTTTCTAACTTCAATAATTTCATTTTGTAGCCTTTTAAATTCATTATAAAATGTTGGTATAATAGTGCCAGTTGAATTCAATTAATACACTAAAAAAATGTAACATTTCAATATAGAAATGTTGAATTTAATTATTAAAAATAATGAATTTAATCTTTAAAAAAAACAATATTTCAATTAAAAATTCAAAGTTTCAACATTTTAATGTTAATCCACAACACTTGTTTGATGGTGACCTTTGGTCCCGGTGCCCCCCCGACAACCGCAGGCTTCCACCACATCTGCCTTCGCAGTGAGAGCAACATGGCGCTGACGCTGCCGTCTCTCTTCGCCTACATCGAGGTGAAGGACTACATCCCTGCAGCGTTTGCAGGTTCGTCTTCAGCCGCTGTGGGCGGTCAAGAGGCTGAATCTGGATCATGTGACGACTTTTTTTCTTTTGATTCTGTCTTAGACTTCACAGACGCTTTATTCAACCCAACCAAGGGCACAGAGAAGACTTCAAAGACCCCGAAGGAGGTGAGAAATGTTAGCTTTAATAAGGTGTTGGTAGTTTAGGAGCTCAGTCATCTGTGAGAGATGTGGACTAGAGCAGCAGCTGGGATACATATAGAGGGATCATGAAGTTTATTAGCATGTTAGCTGCAGCGTTATTATTAGTGCTGTGTATTCGTAATAATCTGACGATATGATTTTCTATCACGATACATGGGCAATAGTACATTATATTGTGATACTGTAGTATCAAGGATATATTTGTAGTATTTTCGAGTACTTGACTCTGGTGTTGCAGAATTTACAGACCACATGATTCTTAACAAATTTGTTTGGAACCAAAATATGTTCAAATATCAGCTTTAAAAGCTGCTGGAGTCGACTGTATCCTCTCGTCCTCAGTCATCAACAGGATCTCGTGGGATTTCATTGTTCCTTTAGCTTCAGAAGATGCACTGATTGCTGCCATCTAGTTGCCGGATGTTTAATTGCAACACAAAAATGAACCAACGCTGTTTTTGTAAGTTGAAAACAAATTCATTTATTTTATACACACTTTATTAAAATATAACCATAAAGATTTATTATGAAAAATAAGCAAAACACAGTTATGTTAAATAGAGATACAAATAATATTTAGATTTTGATAAATATATCTGTGTAATTAGCAAGAACTAGCCTTAATTGGCAAGTTACCAAAACATTTTTCTTTTGAATTATTGCGAGTTTTGGGAACTCAATCCTGGTTATCCGAATAATTAATTACCTCTGCCAAGGAGGTTACAAGTTCATCATCAGGCCATTATCTGTTTGTTTCTTAAAACAGCACAAAAACCAGTTAAATGAGGTTCACCGGAAGTGTTCAGAATGTAGGAGTAACCAATGATTGTGCTTCCATCTGGATCTTCAAATCTTTTGAAGGATTCATCACGCGCCAATTGGAGGTTCACTTTTATCTTCTGCTTCTATTGTGTGTTCAAGTTCCGGAATGCTGCCTGTTTTCCCCATTGAACTCCTTGTAAATAACTATATTTTAAATGCTAAAAAAAGTGACTGAAGGAAGTATTCAGGGAGAACGAGCTGCTTGGCAGAGGTCTAGTTGCGTTCATATCTACAGTAGACGAGAGTTGAAATCGCAGAATTGTGTCTTTATCTATGTTTCTCTATCTGTGTTTTCATCTCCACACAGTCGTCCTCCGACTACATCTCGCCCTACGAGCTTCCCATGGTGGCCCAAGTGAAGACGGAGGAGAGTGAAGCTCCGCCCCCTCACGAAGGTGAGGTGGAGGGAGTCACACGGAGGGTCAGAACTCCTTCAAACTTTTATTTTGTTCTCTAGAAAAGGTTGAGATTCCACCAGTTGTGGACGTCACGAGTGAGGAGGACAACACGCCAGAAGCTTCTCCACCTGTTGTCACGAGTGAGGAGGACAACACGCCAGAAGCTTCTCCACCTGTTGTCACGAGTGAGGAGGACAACACGCCGGCAGTTTCTCCACCTGTTGAGGAACCCAAAGAAGAGTCCGTCCCAGAGGTGGAGACGAAGTCCGAGGCGTCACCTGAAGAGATCATCTGCAGCACCGTTGAGGAACCAGTGACAGTCGAAGCACCCGAGGAGCCTCCTAAGACCCTTCCTCCAGAACCCGTGGTAGCTGATCCCCCTCCTACAAGTCAACCATCGTCTTCTGTTGAAGGTAGGACAGAGAAGCCTCAAGTCTCAGTTTGAGCACACGTTTGTAAACCCCTCGACCTCAGGTGTGACCTCGGTGACCGCTGAAGAGCTGGTCCAGCACAAGAACTACGTGAAGCTCCTGAAGCGTCAGGAGAAGGAGCTGAAAGAGGTGGATAAGAAGTACCAGAAAAAGGGCGAGGACGCGGTCCAGAAGTACTCGGACGTCTTCAAGGCCATCAAGAAGAAGGACTCCCTGAAGAAGAAGGAGTGAGAGCTCCACTAGTAGTTGTAGATCCGACCCCTGTGAACCCGAGGAGGTCCCAACGCTCTGCTGTGTCGGCAGGAACGGCGGCGGCAGCTCGGACGCCGGCGCTCGGACGGAGCGAGTGCAGGAGGCGAAGGAGAAGATGCAGGCGGAGTTGAAGGTGCTGTGGAGGGAGTGCTACGATCAGATGAAGAAGAAGAAGGAGCAGTGCGCCACAGAGGTGTGTAGCTACCACACACTTGTTGTTGAGGCCGCTTTTAGTGTGTGTTTATTAAAGTGTGTCCTGTGTCTAATTGTGTATGTCTCTGTGTTTTTTTGTTCTTTTTGTATGTTCATTTGTTGTTGTGTTTTTTTCCTGTGTGACTAGTATGTTTTGTGTGTGTTCTTTGTGCTTTTCACGACATGTGTTAGTTAGCCTCTATGTTTTTTCTAGTGTTTGTATATTTTGTATATATGTATATATATCTTGCTAGTTTATGTAATTGAATGTGAAAATATCTTCTTGCTAATTTAGTGTGTGTATATACAGTATGTGAGTGTAGTAGTAGTAGTTTGTTTTGTTTTTTGCATCTTTGTGTATCAGTGTTGCTGTGTTATTGTGCGTTCATCACTCTGTTCATTGAGTGTTTTCTTGTTTTTTGTTCGTTCGTTTTGCATCTTCATGATTGTATTGTGTTGTAACACTCTTTGTTAGCTACTGTATATTGTATAAGGCTTAGTGTGTGTATATATGCCTGTGTATGTCTAGCTGGTGTTTGTGGGTGTTTGTGTTTGAATAGTAGTATTTTTTATTTACTTTTTATATTGTTTGCTTGATTTCATTTTAGCTTATTTGTCTTGGTTTGTGTTTCTTTTTTAGTGTTAATGTCTTTTGTGTATTGCATTCACTCTATCACTTTTTAGTTTATTGGCTTTGTCGTGTTATGGTGTGTGTTTGTTTTGTCTTGTTTTTATCTGCTAGTATGTTTGGGTGTTTACATCTTATTTGTGTATTAGTGTTGCTGTGTTATTGTGCGCACATCACTGTGTTCATTGAGTGTGTTTGCTTTATCTTGGGTTTTTTTGTTTGTTTGTTTTGCATCTTCTTGATTGTATATATTTGTGTCACTAGTGTGTATATGCCTGTTTAAGTCTAGCTGGTGTGTGTGTGTGTGTGGGTGTGAATAGTACTATTTTCTATTTAGTTTTATCTTTGCTTATTTGAATTTATTTTAGCTCTTGTGTCTGTTTTTACCATTCACTATATCACTTTCTTTTGTTATGGTGTGTGTTTGTTTTGTCTTCTTTTTTCTGCTAGTTTGTTTTGGTGTTAGCATCTTCTTGATTGTACATATTTGTGTGTTTCTCTACAAAAGTTTCACTTGTTTGTGTATTCAAATTGTTTTGTGTTATTGTGTGCACATTAATGTTTATTTCTGTCCCTGCATGTGTTTCAAAATCTGAAGTTTGTATGTTAGCAAGATGTAAGATAGGTTTTAGTGTGTGTATTTGCATGTGTATGTCCAGATGGTGTGTGTGTTTGTGTGTGAATGGTATTATCTTTATTTAGTGTCTATATTTATGTGTTTGCTTCATTTTACTTTAGCTTATTTTCTGTGTTTGTTTCTTTTGTGTGTGTTATGGCAGGCACATTACCTTTAGTGTGTCTGCTTTTGTGTAATCTTGTGAGTTTCTTGTGTCACCAAGTTGTTTGTCGTCACAGAGACTGTCCAGACTGATGGAGATGGCCACGGAGAGACACACCGTTGAGCTCAAGACTCTGGAGAAGTGAGACCTGTGTGTGTCCATGTCTCTGTGGGGGTGTGTGTGTGTGTGTGTGTGTGTGTGTGTGTGATATCTAAATGTGTGTGTCCTTGTTACATCTTTTTATCTCATGTTCTGCATGTGTGTGTGTTTTCCAGATTGTTTGTTTATCTGAATCTCAGAGTAGGTTTTCATGTTGTGTGTATTTATATAAATATTTGTTTGTGTTTTTTCAATGTGATTGTCTTCATGAGTTGCTCAGTGAGTTTGTGTATGTGTGTATATTTGTGATTTTTTTTTTAAATCCCAATGTGTGTGTATCATTCTGCTTATCTTTGTTTACACATGTCTGTCTTTGTGTTATTGCTTGTGCAACATTTAGTCTTTTTGGCGATCTAAACATGTACTTTGTGTTGTTTAGTCGGTGTGTCTTTCGCTTTTATTGACTTATTGAGTTTGACTGAGTGTGTATCTGTTTTGCGCTCATTTTCTGTGACTTTTTCGGTGTGTGTGTGTGGTTGTTTGTGTATCTGATTTTTGTCGTCATCTGACATTTACAAAAAATATTTCAAATAATGAATCACTGGATATGCTGCTTCTCTCTGTCCTTTGAATGGATTACGGTGTGTGTGTGTGTGTGTGCGTGTGTGCGTGTGTGTGTGTGTGCATGTGTGTGTTATCTCAGGTAACGATATTAAAGATCCACAAACTCTATCTCCGATCTCTATCCTCTGACAAACTAGTGAACTTTTGAAACTTTTGATGCAGACATACACACACACACACAACCGCACACACACAAACACAAACACACCAGCATATATCTTTTATATACACACATTGTCAATTTTGTGATTCTAAAACCTTTTTAATTTGCAGTGAAACCAAAGAAAACAGAAAGAAACACAAGGTATCGTGTTCAGAAAAAGCCAAGTAAGTAGCAAAGTGTGTGTGTTTTTGTGTGTGTTTTTGTGTGTGTTTGGTTTCTCTGCAATGGATAATTTGAGGATCTCTTTCGACAGGATTAAAAGAGCGATGAGCACGGAGATGCTGGACGAGCAGCCAGGAAACGCGGTGAGTATCTGGGCGTCTTAGTTCTGAGCGCTGCCCCCTCGACCCCCCAGATCAGAGGAGAGAGAAAGTAAAGAGACGAACGAGAGAAGGAGTGTGAGATGATTGAACCACAGACTCTCATTCACGGTGACAATGAAGTCCTCAAACCATCCTTTCGCCACATGCGACGGTTTCCACGGCAACGGAGAAGCAGCAGTTGTCGGGGGGGGAGAAAAAAAAAAAAGAAGACGTGTAATCATGTTCCGCGGACACACACACACACACACACCGACACACACTCAACAAGTACAGCGCAGACACACTTTTCCGTGAAGTTGTTTACACAGAGCTGATCCACAAGTGTGTGATGACTCACTCCGCTCTCCCCTGTTTGCTCATCAACATTCAGGATCGGGGTTCAGACCCCCCCGGACCCCCTCCGTCCCCCCATCTCCACCTCTTAATCACATTTGCTGCTTAATTACAGCCACTAATGTAAAACCGGTGTTTAATCAGCCGCTGAAGTATCGAGCTCCGTGACCACGGACGAGAGGACGACCTGTTGTGACTCCTCCATCGATTTGGCACTCAGGTTTCCTCCCAGCGGTGCATTCCTCTCCACGAGGAGGGAACCTGAGAGCGGCGTATAGACCAGGAAACAGGCTGTGATTAGACGGCTGACATGTTGCATTAAAGGCCATCTGTGATGTTGCAGTCGGCGGACTTCAGCCCCCAGCAGGAGGCGCTGATGAAGAAGCAGGCGGAGACTCTGGAGGAGATCAAGACTCTGACTCACCAGGTACTGAAACATCTACTCTCTAAGAACGTTAGAAGAGCATGACTGTCGTCAAGGAAACCAGTCGAGTGTGAGTCGCTGATGGTCTGTTTGTGATGGACTGGTGCTTTCCAGGGTGTCCCCCCCCGTATTATCAGGGAAGAAAGGGATTTAAAACCATGAAGAAGAAAAAAGAAAATCTACACTTGTATTACTGGATTATTATAAAAGCAGCAAAATAACATTAAAATAGAGAATGTTTATAAAAACATATATATTGTAAATTTATTAACAACTACATTGAACAAATATGTGTTACTTCATATATATAAGTATTTTTTCTTTCAATTTTTCTTAAAACTGAACCATTTTGTAGGGTAAATAATTAAATGAATATATATATATATATATATCATAGAAAAGTAACTAATAGTTGGTGTTTAGTATATATATATATATATATATATGAAACTATTCAAGTTTTTCTTTTTCTTTGATGAACCTTTTTTATTATTATATTATTATATTTTTTATGGAAATATTTTCTTATATACAGATATATTTATAAGAAAATAGTATATGTTATAATTGTCTTTATTAAATATATAATATTTATAATATATATATATATATATATTATAATAGATATAAAATAAAATGTCCAAAAACCCATTTTTATGTATATTGAAAATCTCATTTTATTGTAAATTAATTACATATTTATTGTTTAACATATAAAACTACTGAAGATATAATTTTTTTATGTAAAATGTCCAAAACTGATTTAAATGTTATGACTTAAAAATGACTCTAATGTTAATATTTGGGCGTAAATAATGATATTTTCTTATGCAGAGATATATTTACGAGAACATAAAACTTCTATATTATAAATAATATTCCTGGCATGACAATAAATATAAAACAATATTTTTTGTAATAAAAACAATAACAATACCTATAGTTTTAAATTGTGTTGAATTATAAAAATGTCTTGTGTGAGAGTTTTGAGGACAAAATCATTTCTGGCTCAGGCTCCCGCCACTGTAAGTGATGTGAGAGTATTTTTTTCTCAAACAATGCTTCGCTCTGAAAAAGTGCTGCTGAGGTGCGAGATAGTTTTAGTCGTTGACGCACGAGAGCCAGATGGAGGTTTGTTGTCATGTGTGAGCGGCGAGCCGTGGGAGGCCTGGAAAATGAGGGACGGCACATTGTGATAACGAACAAAAGTTTCTGTCGTGGTTTTATGTCAAACATGACTTCAAAGTTCACCCGTGTCGTTGGTTCAATTCTCTGACTTCCCCAGCTGAACCAGGAGGCGCTGAAGGAGCACGAACTCAAGATGCGCTGCCTGACGGTCGTGATCCGGGAGGCCATGAACGGTTGCGTCGGAGCTCATTTCCCAGACCTGGTGGACGAGTCCGGAAAGACGTGCGACGAGAAAGTGGGATTCTACGGCGATGTTTTCTTAGGCTAGTCCGCTTCAGTGGCGAGTATCTGACTTTTGTTATGGTGTAGGTTGAAACTGTGTGAAGCCAGATTTAGTTTGTTTTTTTCTCGGAAGAAACTCTGACAGTGTAGAGCACCAAGTTTTTTCAGTGCTAGCTAATTCCACTAGGCTATGCTAGCTAGCCCATGTTAAACCAAGAACTTAGTGCTATCCTTACCAAGAACATATTGTTAGCATATCCAAAAAAGTAATGCTAGCTATTTCTACAAGATGGTGCTAGCAAATTCACAAAAGTAGTACTACCAAATTACGTTAAAAAACGTAGGGCTAGCTAATCCAAAGATTTAGGGCTAACGAACCAAAGAAGGTAGTACAACTCAAAGCAAGAAGGTAGTTCAAGATAATAAGAGACAGTAGTGCTAGCTAATCCAAAAAAGTAGGGCTAGCTAACCAAAGAAGGTATCGCTAGCTAAAGCAAGAAGGTAGTTCAAGATACTCTGAGACAGTAGTGCTATCTAAAACCAAAAAATGATGGCTAACTAACCAAAGAAGCTAGCGCTAGCTAAAGCAAGAAGATGGTTTAAGATTATCCGAAAAAATTGTGTTAGCTGATCCAAAGGGTAGTTGAATATACTCTGGGATACTAATTCTAGTTAATCTAAGAAAGTGGACCTGGCTAATCTAAAAGACTAGATATATGTTTGTTTTTGTTTTTATTTAAGAGTACATTCTTCAGATGTTTTAACGAGTATATGTTTCACGAGAGCACAATTACTTTTACTTAGGGTTTTAACTTTTTTTCTACTACTTAATCCTTTTCTATGATATTCTTCGAGAGTAAAAAGACCAACTTCAACAGTACTTTGTCGTGGTTAAGGCAACACACACTTAGCTACTTTTTTGGCTAGTTACAATTTCCAATTTAGAGCTAACAAGACATAATGGCACAGGAAGTGGAGACAGTCTTAACCATGTGACAATAGAAGTTTTTTATAAATTGACCTTAAATCATTATGATAGCAACCAATTTTGGTCTCGGGATAGGCTTTTTAGCGAGGATTGTCCAAGATGCTATTGAAAATGTGAATATTCGTAATAAGGATATTGAACGCTCCAACTAAAAGCACTTTTAAGTGTAAGATAACGCTTTTATTTAGCTCAAAAAAGTTAGCCACATTAGCTTAGCATACCCTTAGAAATACAATACGTGGATCAAGCAGCAAAATTAAGAAGCGATTCATTGTATAACGGACGGATGGAGGGTGTTGAATAACTTCTTTGATCATTAAAAAGCTACTAATTTTGTGCTTTAATTGAAATTTACTTGTGCGACAGAATGATAATAAAGATGGATGTGCTTGTTTCTCGGTGTCTGATGAAGATAATGGTGGTCGTCGAACACAATACCGTCTGATTACAGCAGCACGTGGTCTTGAAGTGTGTATGTAGGGTTGTTAGTCCGATGGGTGTTTCGTTGTGGCTCGGAGTCTGAGGATCTACTGTCGACGAGATCCCTCGGCAACAGAGAAGCGTGTCCTTGAATGAGTCGACTCTGATTCACGTGAATGAAATCCCTCGCGTTCAGACACGTGCACACGTTTGTCAATGGAGACTTCAGCTTCTCGTTGACTCACCAGCAGATCCAGAACTCGCCGTCTGGGACTCGCAGCTTGTGCCCGATAAGTGTTGCCACCTCACGGCACGACACGTATGAACCGCGAGGTTGTCGGCCTGTGAAGAAGCTCAGGCCTGAGTCACGGAGGCGATGATCCGACGCCAGGGTCTGCTGGACCAGCACGGGTTTGTTTGTCCAGCAGATGACTTGAAAACAACTGTGGAGGCCGGACGTGGACGACTTCAGGGGCGCAAGGGGGGGCTGAGATAATTGGGAGGGATGGTAGGATGACAAGTTATACCTATTTTATTCCCTGTTTTCAGAATATAAACTGCACTTAAAATGTTGCGCCTCATAATCTGTTGAGATTTATGAATTAAATATTGTTTTATTTACCAACATCAAACCGATTTTATGATTTTAGGCTCATAGTATTTCCCTTGAGGCTCAGTAGTATTACTCTGCAAGGCTTCATGGTATTTATCCCTGTGGCTCCATAGTATGACTCTAAGAGGCTCTGTAGTATTACTACGAGAGGCTCCCTAGTATTTCTATGAGAGGCTCCCTATTATTACTACAAGAGGCTTTCTAGTATTACTATGAGATGCTCCCTAGTACTACCACAACAGGCTCCCTATTATTACTACAACAGGCTTCCTAGTATTACTACAAGATGCTCTGTAGTATAACTACAAGAGGCTTCCTAGTATTAGTATAAGAGGCTCACTAGTATTACTACGAGAGGCTACGTTATATTACTACGAGAGGCTCTCTAGTATTTCTATGAAAGGCTCCCTAGTATTACTACGAGAGGCTCCGTAATATTACTACGAGAGTCCCTAGTACTACTAGAGGCTCCGTAATATTACTACGAGAGTCCCTAGTATTACTATGAGATGCTCCCTAGTATTACTATGAGATGCTCCCTATTATTACTACAACAGGCTTCCTAGTATTACTACAAGATGCTCTGTAGTATAACTACAAGAGGCTTCCTAGTATTAGTACAAGAGGCTCCCTAGTATTTCTACGAGAGGCACCCTAGTATTACTACGAGAGGCTCACTAGTATTACTACGAGAGGCTCCCTAGTATTACTACGAGAGGCTCACAAGTATTACTACGAGAGGCTCCCTATTATTACTACAACAGGCTTCCTAGTATTACTACACGATGCTCTGTAGTATAACTACAAGAGGCTTCCTAGTAATAGTACAAGAGGCTCACTAGTATTACTACGAGAGGCTACGTTACTGTATATTACTACGAGAGTCCCCATTATTACTACGAGAGGCTCTCTAGTATTTCTATGAAAGGCTCCCTAGTATTACTACGAGAGGCTCGGTAATATTACTACGAGAGTCCCTAGTATTACTACGAGAGGCTCCGTAATATTACTACGAGAGTCCCTAGTATTACTACGAGAGGCTCCGTAATATTACTGTATGTAGTATTACTCTATGAGGCTCCGTTGGGATCTGTATATTATTACTCTGTCTCAAAGTATTTCTCCATCAGGTTTTCATCCAAGACTATCAGTCACACAGTAGAATAAAGTCCACATTATTATCTGGTGCACCTTATAGTTACGATACTAAAACAAACAAACCGTCTTTATCTTCAGATTCTCAACTTGAACTTAAACACACCACCTGTGATGATGATCTTCCAATAGAATCCAGCTTCTCTGAGCGTGTGAGACGGTTTGTTCCGGAGAAACAGATTCTGGACTTGAGATCAGTTGTGTTTCGGACAGAAAAAGTAAAAGTACGATCTGTAGACCATCTTCCCTGTGACTGACTTCACTCCCACACGCCGCCCACAGCCTGCTCACGCCACCTGCTGACATCCTCCTGCGCTCCTGCATGTCTGCGGAGGACGAATGTCTTCCACTATCAAGTGTATCAGAGCCTTCACAACTTTATTTGACTGAAATTATGTTGTTTTTTGGGATTAATTGAATGATATCATTTGTATATGAAGGTTGAATTAATGCTTTATATCATTTAATAATTTAAAAAATATTCTAAATATTTTAAATTGGTAGCCTTTTAAATTCAATATAAGATGTTGGTATATCAGTGCCTCCTGACAGAAGCAAACGAGTACCGAGCTACTGGATCGTGCACTTCTAAGACACTGTCTGTCTGTCTGTCTGTCTGTCTGTCTGTCTGTCTGTCTGTCTGTCTGTCTGTCTGTCTGTCTGTCTGTCTGTCTGTCTGTCTGTCTGTCTGTCTGTCCGTCTATCCGTCTATCTATCCGTCCATCCATCCATCCATCCGTCCATCCATCCGTCCATCCATCCGTCCATCCATCCATCCATCCATCCATCCGTCCATCCATCCATCCTTCCATCCATCCATCCGTCCGTCCGTCCGTCCATCCATCCATCCATCCATCCATCCATCCATCCATCCATCCATCCATCCATCCATCCATCCATCCATCCATCCATCATCCATCCCTCCATCCATCCGCATCCATAAGTCATCCGCAGCTCAAGGTACAATGATAAACTGAGTACAAGAGGATACAGTTGACTCCAGGAGCTTTTAAAGCTACTTAAAAAAATAATAATACAGATTCTAGATTTCAATACAGAAATTATTAAATTCAATTACATTAAGAAAAGAAATAAAAGCTTAAACAACAAATGTAAATAAAATAAATTCAACAATTAAATACTGATATTCGTCCATATTTCTCCTGCATCATACTGTGACCCGTTGAAACTGGACGAGCAGGTCAGAAAGTCAGTGACCTTCAAGCTGAAAACGTTGAGCTAAGAAGCTAAAAATGAAGGCAAAGCGTTTAAAAACCTGCTAAAAGACAAACACACAAAAGAAGCGTCATGTTTTTACCACCAGGCTGCGATGGACCACCAGAGATGAGAGAGTCGTCGCCGTCACTCACCATCTCCTCGTGCCACACTTTCACCTGGTGAGTCATTTTTTTTTTACTCAAAGTTGTGTTCGCTCTGAAACCGCTGGTGGCTGAAAAAGAAAAGGTTCGGTCGTGAGTCAGACGCTGAGCAACGTGAGCGTGTGTGGGAGAACATCCAGCGTCTGAAGAACATCTTCCTTCCTTTACGATATTTATTGAAATGTTTTGTTTTTAAATATTGAACTTGTTGTTTTTTTATAATTAAATTCAACTTTTTGTATTATAAATTCGAATTTGTTTTAATTAAATAATACATTCAATAATTTGTATATTGAAGGATTGCATTTGTTTTAAAATAATAACATTTAAAAAATATATTTTCAGTGCGCCAGCTCTGCCATCAGAAGCAATCAGGGTAAATTGTCTTACTTATTTTAATTAACTCATCCAGAGCTGGGATTGAACCCGCAACCTCTCAGACTGTGAGCAACCACTCTACCATCCGAGCCAAAATATAGTCATATCAGTTTTATTTGGGACATAATTGAGCAAAAAGTAGATTTGTCGAGCACCAAATCTGTGTTGCTTTTCAATCTAAGTTGCTAACGTTTATGTCAGAACAGGTGCCTACAGAATATATAAATAAGAAGTACTTACTTACTGACTATAGGGTAGTAATAAATATTGGAACTGTTACAATCTCTCTTACAATTATGTTTGAAAGGTCAGAAAACATTCTGAAGAAGTTATCATGGGGGTGAGAATGGTTCCCTGGGGAACCCCGGTTTTACCCAACATTTCCTCAGCGCATTATATTTTTTTATATTTTTTTCAAACAGATGTTTTTAATGTAAGTACAATAGTTAAATAATAATAAAAAAAAGAAATCGAAAATTATATGTTATTAATTAAATGTGGGTATAACAGTTTCGATTAATTTTAATCATAAAAACTAAGGATTAAACCCACCAAATACCCACTGGTATCAAAAAGGAAGATCAATCCTATGATGGTCTAAAGTTAGTAGAAAGTCAAAATGGCAGGTTAAAATTATGTCTTTTTCTCTGGTCCAAAAATGCACCTCAGAGCGTCACTTCCAGAGGCAGAATGAGTCTTTAAACAGGATTTCTTTTGGAAAGTCTTAAAGGGTTAAAGGTCACAGAACAAGGTCCAGGATTGAGGAGCTCGGTCGACACATCTGCTCCTGGATTTATTGAGCTGTCACTGAGCGACGGTGCAGAGAGCCGCCGTCAGCCGTGAGATGGAGAGGAAGCTACTTTCTTCCACATCAGCGAGGCTCTGCTCTCGCCGCTGATGGATTCTGGGGGACACAGGTGGTTGATGGGTAACAGGAAGCACATCATTCATGTCTTCCAGGTTTTACTGACGAGTCTCGGCCGGCCCGCGTGGCTCCTTTCGTCTCTCTCCATCAACCCGAGTCCTGGCTCGTCCTCGCTCGGCCCGGCTAGCCAGGGAACCATCTGGCTTGTGAGGTCGGTTTGTCTCTTCTTGCTACTTTTGTTTCTTTCGCAAAATATAATCTATAATTCAAATATTTCTATAAATAAACTGTTGTTTTTTATTTTTTATTTAAGGTTGTTCATAACTCATCTCTCTATCTCACCTCGTGAGACTTTGACTATTTTGGCCAAATTACAGAAAACACAAAAAATACTACCAGATGTATGAAAAAGATCACTAGACAGATTGTTATGTGGTCACGTGACAAAGTACGTCATATGTAGCCGTGTGTATTTACTACGATACGTATCACGATACAGGAGCTAGGATACCATATATCGCGATACTGTAAGGACAAGGGTATATTTGTAGTATTGTCAAGTACTTGACTCTGTCTGGTGTAGCGCAATTTACAGACACGTGACGAAGTCGTAACTACTTTCATTTTTTTTTAAACCAAAATATGTCCAAACATCAGCTTTAAAAGCTGCTGGAGTCCACTGTATCCTCTTGTCCTCAGTTAATCATTGTACCTTGAGCAGGGCGGTTGACATAATGAATGCTGCCATCTAGAGGCCGGATGTTAAACTGCAACACAAAAATATACAAACCTTTTGAATGTTTGCATGTCAACTGTAAATAAAATAATTGAAAAAATATTTTAAACATACTTTATTGAACTGTTAACCATTAAAGATATAGCAAATAAAAATAATAAAATTGTTACAGTTCTGTGATATATTGATACAGTATCAAGGGATAAATATTTTACGACATATTGCCGTATAGATATGACGTGAAGTTGCGATTAAAGCATGTATTAACATCCAAACATCCAAAAAACATTGTATACTATATATTTTGGGGAATTCAGTGTGTTTTACATCAAGTTATGATGGTCAAAACACTACAGCTGCGTTACGATGTTGATGTGAAAAAAATGATCTTCTGACCCCAATATCGCCGTGTAAACCGTTCGCCCTCAGCTGCACCAGAACTCGTCTCTGATTCCGGGTTGTCAAAGATGTCCACGAATAGACAGCCGCACATTTAAAGCGGAAAGAAGCCGCCCACACACCCGAGTCAGCGAAGCGCTAATTGATGAGCAGACCCCGATAACACATCTGCGGACCCTCGTGATCGGCGGCTTCTGCGGCTCCGTCAAGGTCGCGGTTGCTCGTCTTTGAATTCGAGATGATAACTCGGAGCAGTGGGGACGCTTTTAGGGGTCGTTTAGAAGGCGTCTGTGGGGTACCATGACATGGCGTTCGACAGCCACGTTGACCTTTGGCGACCCGGGGTCGTACGAACGTGCGAGCGGTTTGACACGTCACCAGCTGCTGCCTCTTTTTCCCGGCGGTTCTTATGTCAACCTCGTGACATAAAGTCACTTATCTCGATTCATTTGAAGTCTCCTTGAGTGTCGCCGTGGACCTCGACAAGTCTTCATGTAACAGATACTTTCAGGAAAAGTGATACAATCAGGGTTCATCTTTCGAGTCCAGATAATAACGTCAAGAAACAATGTTCGGTCAAAACAGGAAAGTTGAATCCGCCGAGGATCCGCGGGCATGTCGAGTCATTGAGAAAAAATAAAAACACTTTCATCCAGGTATACCCCGGACTACCGCTATCCAGAGAGACTTGTTGATTTTAATGGAAGTGCGTCACCCCCCCTGGTGGCTAATTAAAACACCGACGGCCGCGGGTAGCACCTGAACTTGACACGGACTTTAATTTCTAATCAGGGATTCAAACCAGCGCCCGCCGGCGGCTCGGCTGCCGTGAATAGAGATGGTCTGTTTACCCGCGACGCTCCGGCTTTACCGCATGAACGGGACCAATTAGTGGGTCTCACGGCGCCGGCTCATTCATCGGCGGAATATTTCCTCCACATTTCATTCATTTATCAGTCTGCCTATTTTTAACGCCAGCAAATAGACTGGCACCAGCGTCTCTGAGAGGGTTCGACTTTTTTTTCCTTTTTTTTTTTTACCGAGCACCTTTCAGCACCACAATTTGATTCTGATGACTTTAAGTGTGGATATTTTTCTTTCTGAAGTCCAGACAGAAATCTATTTTTGGACCTTAAGTCTAAAAAGGGAGGGTGCGATAATAGGACGCCTGGTGACCTGCAATTTGGGCTTTTTTTTGTTGTGTTGGCAAAGACGTATTGTGTAGTGAAGTCCAGGCTCTGTAGAATTTGTGTTGCTCACTCGAAATTGCTCCTATTTTCGCACTCTCTAGTAATGCTAACTGTTAGTGGACGTCTTCCAATCTCAAATCCAGTCTCAAATCGCACATTCTCTAAGTGCACTGCTTTACAGTATACAAGTATACTTGCGCACAAATGTTGACAGGGTAGTATATATTTTAACTGTGTATTTTTTTAAATTGTTAAACCTCTTTTTGACCCTGGTCTAGAAAGGTGCTTTAATAATAACTATTACTTACTTATTTACTTACTACTTTTTAACGCTGACCGCAACCAGCCGTTGGAACACTACTGCCGACACTTTTCGCCAATTGAAACAAGTTATTTAGTTGTGTTTGATTATGTTATTATTGTTGTTGTGTTGTTTTTTGAGATTTACGCCGGTATCTGCTCGAAAGACGCGTCGACAGTGACGTATCTTCCGTTTAGCTACGTCACTAAGATGGCGGCCGTCGAGGGTGTCCATCGATCCACACTCAATGTGCACTACATGCTCATCGGGACGCACTTGTGCACTCAAAATATTAAGTGTAAGTGCAGAAGTGCGCGGTTTGGAACACCCCCCCAGCACATGACTTCAGATTCCTGTCACATACACATGGACTGGCTTATAATGCTAACTGTTAGCGGCCATTTTCTAATAGACAGCAGCGCATCAACTCCAATTCCAATGACATAAACACAGTCTTGCTAAAGATGCTAAACGTTTATAGCCATCTTCCAAAGATGCCCTATGTCTACTCCTATTACATACAGACAGACTGGCTAACAATGCTAACTGTTAGCATCCATCTATCAATACTTGCGAGGCAAACAAAGATGGATATTTTTATTTAAGTTGAAAATGTAGTTTATTTTAACTGAAACAACAACAATGTCCCTAGGCAATATGTTGATGCAATGATTATACAAATAATAATCCAATTACCTTTAAGAAAAGTGTGTTATTGATGAAAAACAACGCTGAAGAACCATCTTTCTTTTTCTGAAATATAAAAGGTAACACAAATAAATAAGCTTTGTTGATTGAAGATCACAAAAACACACATCTTGCTCTTGTTGACAAACTTTAATTTAGTTCATAAAAAGGTCACCGGTAAACAGAAAGTTGCGCGACAGTGAGAGTTGCTGTCAACAAACTGCTCTTCTCTGCTTTTCACACCCGAAAAACCAACGAAACTAGAAGCGATGTTGACTCGAGCAGACAGACGAGTCGGCGACAAACATGTGACTCATCGGGTCTCAAAGATACGGCGGCGATCGTGATCCCAAAACACACAACTCCGGCCGCTTCGGCGTATGTTTACTTTTAGTCACTCGGTCCCTACTCTTAATTACTCCGGTCGTGGGGGCAGCGATCCAAACAAAGAGGCCCAGACTTCCTGCTCCGCAGATAAATGATCCTCATATCATGAGTCTCTCATTCCAATCGGTGTTCAAGGTTGTCAACCAGAAATCACTCCTTATCATTATTTGGTGATTAAAGAGCTGAGCCAAAAGGCAAAGGTTGCGTTAAAGGTTGTAGGTTATAGGTTCAGTCATTTTCCTACTCAATTATCGTGAAAAAGATCACAGATACACCAGTAGAATTATTTTAACACTTATTTAATGTGCACAAAAATGTGTCACTACCATTTGGCCAACATCTATAAAACTGTTTTTGTCTGTTGTATTTATATATAATTGTAAAAAACGTTTTATTTTAAATGTCTGATGAAGGACCAACTGGTCCAATGGGCAGTTTACACACCTTGTATCTTAGATCAATACACTATGTTTTCTTTGAATGTGTTCAATTCTGACAAACACACACACACACGACTGTTTACCACATGAATGTCTTATTTCCATTTCAACCGACCGACATTAAAAGGAGACGCGACCTTGTTTTGAAAGCTAGAACACAAAATCCTTTCAAAAAGGAATTAGACTTCAAAACCATCTCGTGTTTTTTTTTTTTGTTCACGTGTGTGAGACCTTGTGAGAGAGAATGAGTTGTTGCACCCTGCAGGCAGATTCGGAGGTGAGCGTGTTCAACATTATAAATGTATATTGTGAGAATAAAAACCACTGCATGCAACTGTAGTAACGTGGATTCAGAAGCATCTTATCACTTTTGTTATCCGAGCTAAATTGTGTGTTAGAAACTGTTTGATTTGCATCTTGAATTCTGAGGTGAACTTGAACACGAGCATGTTTATCTTCTGGAGAGTGCTCTTGCTGAATGGATGCTGCCATGGCATAATGGTGCTCAGACGTTTGTTTCCGTGGTAACGTAGGGGAGGGCTCGTGGAGAGGGCGGTATAAAAACACACCGGCGGCTTCTCTCTGGGTCTTTGACTGAGGTGCACGCAGGCTTGCTCGGACACGCTCTGAAGAACTTCCAACTGGGCCGTCCCTTCGCTTCCTGCTCCGAGATGATGCGACCCAAAGATCTACGGCAGGGATCCGGCACCAAGACCTTCCTGGACGCCATGAACGGCGGGAAAGTTCACCTGGCGCGCTTCATCCTGGACGCCCTGGACGGGCGCATCATCAACTCCAAGACGGAAAACAGCCGGACGCCGCTCATGTACGCCGTCTGCCTGCAGGACTCCGGGACCAGGTCCAAGTTCACGCAGCTGCTCCTGGAGAAGGGCGCGAAAGTGAACTGCCAGGACGACGACGGACGCACCGCTCTGAGTCTCGCCTGCGAGCTCGGTCATCTTGAAGTCGTGAAGATTCTGGTCCAGTTCAACGCCGACCCCGAGGTGTCGGACGCGTGGGGGAACAGCGCGCTCATGTACGCCGCCTTCTCCGGGCACAACCATATCCTGGAGTTCCTGGTGAGAGCTTTCAAAAGACTTGGCCTGAGGATGGACAGAACCAACAACAGCGGCCACTCCGCCATCGAGGTGGCACACTTCTTCGGGCACAGCCGGTGCGTCCAGATTCTGAACTTTCCCAACAAAAGGTTGTCGGGTTCAGATGACCCGCTTTCGAACAGACTCCCCAGACACATCCTGGAGAGGTTCTCCAAGCAGTCGGGCAACAATGCGGAGCAGCTGCCAGATGTTTTCCAGAGAGATCTGAAGCTCGGGGACGGCGGCGGGTCGAGGAACCAGGTCACGAGAAGTCCATCCGGGGAGGAAAACCACCGGCACAGTTGGGCTCTGCTCTCGGCGGAGAAAAGTACCCCCGACACGAATCACAGCGGCCACTTCGCAACCGTGCAAAACTCGCAAGAGCATCAAGCACTCAAACCACAGAAGGAGGTCACCAGACCGCCCCCAGAAAGTCTGCCCGTCCTGGGGAAGGCGAAGTCCTTTAACCTGGAGCTCTTGAGCAAAAGGAAACAGTCGTACCAGGGAGACATTCTCGACGTGTCAAGCAACAGGTTAAAGCGAGCGTCGCTCCAGGAGGAGAGGTTTCTGATCGACATGGGGGGACAGGGGAGCCTGAGGAGCCTCACAAGTGACCCCAACAAGTTTGTCACGCAGCCCAAGCCTCCTCTCAATAGCAAAAGTCAGCCCGCGAGAGCCCTCGAGGGGAAAGAAGAGGTTATCGACGTGACTGCGGTCATGAGGAGGGGAAGCTGCGCCCCCACAGGGAGACCCAACAAGCGCCTCTTCGCCCGAGCAGAGATGGATCCAGGGAAGCTCCCCGGACAGACGCCGGCGTACGTCAACCTGGGGACCAGACTCCTCCGTCGGTTCACGGCGCCGGACTTCATGAGGATGGTTATCGACTGCTCCTCCGGACCCCCGGGCAGCAGGGGTCGCATGGCTCGCTCGGAGACCTTCCCGCTGTCGCAGACGGACCTGCAGCCGAGCGTGGACAGCATCAGCGCCGTGAGGTGCGAGTTCGAGAGCTGCTCGTCTCAGTCCACCCTCGACTAGAGCTTGACTCACATCAGCGACGTCTGCTGTATATTTGTATACATTTCCTAAAATATTTACTATTTATAATACTGACTGCTGCATACATTTTTTTGAATTGATCAGATTTATAAAAGGAATATTTGCTATCGCTTCTGTATTAAAACAAATAAAAGATCATGAGTGTGTGTTGCTGAAGAACATGTGTATTTAAGTGGCTAATAAAGGAAGTGAAAAATGTGTCATGACTGACATTCTGGTTCACAATACAACAAACACAACTTTAAAACAATGCTATTATAAGCTTAGACAGCCAGCTAACTTTCAATGCCAATTTATCATTGTTTCTAGCTAGGTGGCTAATCCTATTTATTTTAACAGTTTGACTAGCTTAAGAAAGCTGTGCCACAATTAACTATTTACTCACTATTTAAGATGTAATAGATCTTCATTTTCTTTTCCCCTCAAGTGTATTTAAATTAACTATTTTCCTACATTTCCTGCTTGCAAACCATTGCAAACATCGATTCCTGTTTACATTACGAACAATATACTGTATATAACAATAAAGATGAGTTATAAATAAAAAGAATATATCTATATATATATATATATATATATATATATATATTTCACATTTTATTTATATACTCTAATACATTTTCTTGCAGTAATTAAGGTAAAGTATTTTTTTACTTTGCATATTTTATAGAAAGAAAAGAAATGAACAGTGAGTAAATTTGATGGTCAAATATTACCTTTAGCAACATGCTATGTTTTGTTCAAAAACACTCAAAAAGGTTTTAAATGTCCAGTTCAACCTGTTTCCATGTACATATGACATAAAATAATATGAATAGTAAATATATATATATATATATTGTTAGCAAGCCTTACATGCTAGCATACATGCTAACTTGCATTTGACTTGCTAACTAGCAATTATGCTAGCATGACATACAGATGTTGCTTTTGAGTTTTGTTTTTATTCTAAAAAGAAAAAGAAAAGATTCA
The DNA here is from genome assembly GCF_982586985.1 of Callionymus lyra. Classification (NCBI taxonomy): domain Eukaryota; kingdom Metazoa; phylum Chordata; class Actinopteri; order Syngnathiformes; family Callionymidae; genus Callionymus; species Callionymus lyra. The sequence continues at coordinate 14,891,294 of NC_141835.1, read as the reverse complement.
AGAGGTTTCAATATGCATCATTTATTTATTTATACAAAATTAAAATAATGTTCAATTATCTTTCTTTCTTTTTCTGAATGAATCCACACAGCGTTAGAAATACATGAAACATGTCAACATGTATCCGTGTCAGAATACGATGTGCAAAGTGTTCGTCAGCAGGTCGACGCCTCCTGCAGCACCACATGCCAGGCCTGTGTGCTTTAAACAAATTCAGTCATATCCTCGCACACAATTCTCATAAAAAGTCCACCGTGGTATAAAGAGTCAAACACTGGGGGGTGTCGTCACAGGCGCAGCCGTGTGCTCGCACTCACACACACATGCACACGTGTACACTCACATTTCAGTAGAGGGTTGTCGGATATATGCAACAAGATCAGCAGTTAAAGACGCTAATATTCAGGTATGTACATTATTCAGTTATTATGCTAGTGAAAGCTTATTTTTGCAAATTCACATCATAGAAATCTAAACCCACAACACCGTTTTGTAGATGAGAAGAAAAAAAGAAAAGGGGTGACTCTCTCTCTCTCTCCGCCGGTTCCGTTCCGTAGCAGCTGGGCTTCCACCCGTTTGTAGCGATCCTGTCGGAGAATTGTTCTTCCACGTCCCAGTTTGGTTCCTATTCAAGCATTTCATGTCAGGCCCACGTGCTGGTCCTGATGGCCATGCAAAGTGTCGTGTGGATGTGGCGACTGGCGAGCGTTCCGTCGACAGGCCGTGCTCACATTACCATAGAGAACCTCCAGCCTCTTACCCTATGTAGCTGGGATAGGATTTGCAAGTGATAAAAAGATTTCTATGATAGTTTTTTGATAGTAGATAAAGGAAAATATGATAAAAAAAATGTTGGTTGTGTACATGAATCTGGATCCTGTAGACCAGTGATCCTCAATCAAAACCAAAATCTTACAGAGGTCCTAGTCCCGGGTCGAACAAATGTATGTTCTGTCTTTTTCCCATTTCCCCTGAGTTGACTAATGGTACACGTTGGACTTCATCAGAATTCACCTATTTCAACCACCTGAGTCCGAACCTGTGCTTCAGATCAAAAGACTCCCTGCGTCTGTTAAGAAGTCTTGTCAGTGCCTTTGATCCGCCTGTTTGATATCTTGTATTCCTTGTCTTCTAATGCCCTTGTGCCTGAGTGCTTTATTATTTTTCACAAGTGTTAAGACCGTGTTTTCCCATCTTTTCGGAGAGATATTTGACTCGTATCTTGGAGACACTGGACTCTTGCTATTGTACTTACTGGTCTATTTATTGAAGCATTTTCATTTTTACTGTTCATATTTGCTATGTTTCGCTTCATACAGTACATGGGATAAATTCCAGTTTTACTCCTGACAAAATCTTTCTTTCTGGATCTATAGTGGGTTCTGTGAGCAATTTGAAGAACCTGTTGTACCCTTGATTTAAATTAATTTGTCAATGAATGATGCTAAAATGCTCTTAGCTTCTTAGCTCAAGTGGGTCATAATGGGGGGATGTTTAGGGGGGATTGGACAAGTGCACTGTATTTCTAGTTAAATATTCTTCAACGGACGAGGCGTGGCAGTAATGTGAACACGGCGCTCCCTGGTGTCGACGCCTCTGAGGTACGGTGACCAGGAATGAACCTGCTATGTTAGCTAACAAACACGATAGATTCAAGGAAATATTTAAAAAAAACTGATATGCACCATGTTGTTCGTCTAACACCAGTCAGGAAGTGGATCGAGCCCGACCAGGTCTGGGTTCACATGCTGCCCTTTCGATTCACTCCTAAAGTGCTTCTGTCATGCGGCCCTCCCGAAAAAACTCGCCCCCATCTCTTCACCACCCCGTCCAGTGATTGCATGCTCTCTATAGGGTCTGCTTCTCTGGAGCCCATCGCCCCGTTACAGGCCCCCGGGAGTTGCTGAGGACACATGGTCCTTTTTGAAGAGTCCTGGACACCCTACCGGGGTCAGCAGCGGGACATACGCTTCCGGTACTGCTCCACCAGTGGGACCAGGCACTGAGGTGAGCCGCTCTGCAGCAGGAAGGGGTGCTCCAGCAGGTCCGTGGCACTGGCCCGTTCCAGGGGGTCTCGAGTCAGCATGCGGTCCAGGAAGTCTTTGAGAACCGGAGAGATCTGGAGCCAAAATGAATAAATCCAACTCGTAAAAATACTTCTTTTGCACATGCCGTCCACTCTTGTTGCTAGTGCTTAACAGTACTGCAACAGTTTATCTTAACAAGAAGGATCTTTCTCGCCTGCAGTTGATTCAGAACTCTGCAGCAAGAATTCTGACCCGCTCTAGTAGAAGAACTCACATTTCCTGAATCCTTAAAACTCTTCACTGGCTTCCAGTTTCTTTCAAGATCAACTTTAAAATTCTGGTTCTTACTTTCAGATCTATTCATGGTCAGGCTCCTCCTTACATCACTGATCTTATCCAGACTTACACCCCAGCTCGGGCTCTGAGGTCTGTGGATCAGAATCTACTGATGGTTCCTGAACACGGTTCAGGACCAGAGGAGAGAAATCCTTCCAGGCTGTTGCTCCTAAGCTTTGGAACGATCTTCCTCTCTCTTTGCACTTAATGAATCTACTGACTCCTTCAAGAAACATCTTAAGACACTTTTATTTGTTCAGGCTTTTCTTTGATTTACTGGAACTCCTGTTGTGTTATCAGTTTTATCTCGACCTTTAAAGTATATACTTTATTGAATATTGTTTTGATTGTTTAAGCGCTTTATGACCCTGGTCTGGAAAAGCGCTATATAAATAAAAATTACTAACTTACTTACATTACTTACAAACACTCTGTTTTTGTTGCTAGTGCTTAACAGTGCCACCTATAGGCCTGGCATGTTTACTACATTAGTATTTGAAAAACAGCTGGTAAAAAGATCCTAGCAGACGCCTTAAATGAAAGATATCCACTATGGATTTTGGATGCCAACAATCTGTCATGATCGTCCGGCGATGGTTCAAGTACCTGGCTTGTGTTCCGTACAGATGGCGCCTGCTCGTCCCTCAGTCGCTTCATAGCTGCCACAGGAGTCTCGCTAAAATATGGCGGCTCTCCGTCCACCATCTCCACCACCATGATGCCCATCGACCACACGTCCACCTGTGAGGAGGGAAGTGGAGCTTAGAGGTCGTCCGGGTTCCGAACCGGGGGGGCGTCAAGCGTTACCTCGGTGCCGTACGGCGACTTGGAAATGACCTCGGGAGCCATCCAATATGGAGTCCCCACCAGAGACTTCCTCTTTGGGATGTCCTTGCTGATCTGAGCGCAGAAGCCGAAGTCTGACAGCTTGACCTGAGAAAGAGAAGAGCGACTAGATTCGTCCCGAAACAGACATAACTCAACGATCTTACTCGTCCGTCTAAGGTGAGCAGGATGGAGTCGCTCTTGATGTCTCTGTGGATCACGCCCTGGGAGTGGAGATAGGCCAGAGCCTGCAGCACTGCCTCGCACACGGTTGCAATCTGCTCTTCACTCAACCTGAAGAAAAAACATTTTACCGTGAAATCACTTTCAGATCGTGACACAGTCGAGTGAAACACACTCTCTTTAAAAGGTTTGACCTTGACTTCGAACACACAGTTGCAGAGTAAATACTTGTATTTCAACTTGCAAATCAGAGTCTAAGCTGTCTCTTTCCAAAGAACTTTGTAGGTTTAGTTCGGCAGGAAATCATTCTTTTATTTATTTAACTTTTTGTGTGAATGGAAAAGAAAAATAATAATAATGATTTATACAAAGATCAATATATTATTTTGACATAATTTAATATTTTTGACATTATTTAATTCATTTAATCTGTAAAACGGAAAAAGAAAACAGTTAAAATTATTGGTTGGGGTCGTAAAACAAAAACATTTCTTGGAAATTAAAAAAGAAATAAAGAGAATAATAATAAAACAAAATAATTATATAGAGATTTGAACTTGTAACATTTAATTTAAGATACATTTTTATACAACAAATGTGCATGCCTAACAAAAAAAAATTAAGTAAGAGGATCATTTATTATTTAAATGTATATATTTGTTCAGTATTTTAATATACTTTTTTTTTCTTAGAAGGAGACACTATTGCAAAATCAAATATATTTTAAGTAATATTATTAAAAAAATGCAAAGCATGTTCTGGAAAACTATCCAAAAAAATATAAACATAAAAATACATATATATAAATATAAAGTGATTACATTTTGTGAATTACATCAACTGTCATTATTAATAAACGAATTTCTGATATGTTATAAGTCGAAAGCTTTGGTTTCTTAACACGTAAATGTTCCTTAAACCGTGTGTAAATACAAAAATACTAGTATCGAGCTCATCACTCATAAATAAAACGTCTGACCCAGTGAAGTAAAGGAGTGAGTGAGTCACATTTTCTTAAATAAAAGTGATTCATTCAGATACAAAACGGCAGTAGAAGCAAAAATCAATGGCTCCTCGAGGTTGTGGGTGAACAAATGAATGAATCTTCCTCCCACTGCTGCTGTCACTTCGCCTGAGTCATTGTCGAGGCTCTGGCAGCTGTGGCTCATTTTATTTGTCATCTGGCTCCAGATGAGGTTTATCCTCCCCTTGAGTCAGGCGACGTGACCTCGGGGTCATCCTGTGGAAATCTAGCCCGCCATCTGTTAACGATATCAAAGATGGCAGGAGGCTAATCCCCGTAAACAAATCACAAGGACGTCGTGGCTGAACTAAGAGTTCCAGTAAACATTTTTTTTTGTGAATAGAAGAGAAAAAGGTCAGCTCTGGAAGCGTCCAATCAGATCGCAGCGTCCACACAGGTGATGCCACACTCCCCCCTAGTGGCGGAAGTGAGTACAACAACTTGTGTTAGTGGATCTTACCTGGTTTCGGAGACGATGTTGGTGAGAGCTCCACCCTGCAGGTACTCCATGATGACCCACAGTTCCTCCTCCACCAGAGCAGACTTGTACATCTCCACCACGTTCCTGTGCTGGTAGTCTCTCATGATGACCACCTGTGCACGTGACAGGTGATAGAAATGTATATATTGTATATATTTAGATGAGCCACAGGGGAAGCTAGCTTACTAGCGAGCTAAAAGCTAACAAACTAACTTGTAGTATTCATTATTTTTTTCTTTCATTTGCTGTCTTAATTTATCAAATATACAGTATATGTCATGTAGCAGCAGTTATTCAAACGTGTTTTAAATTAATAATTTATAGTCGTAAAATAAAAATTAATTGTTAATAATTGTTACTCGAGCTAGCAAACTCTGTTAGCTTTTAGCATGACTGTACTTTTTTGTTTTCGTTAGCATTAACCATTTTGTAGAACTTAAGATAAACTGTGGTTACGTCCTCTTTTATCGGACACATCCTCTTTTTTTGTGTAGGAATTTTTCATGATCACCAACAGATTTTTCGGGGGATTCAGAACATGGTCACTCTATTTATTGGGTATTGTTTTGATTTTTTTAAGCACCTTGTCTTGAAAAGCGCTCTTTAAATGCTAATTACTTACTTACTTACTCTAGTTAATAATAATTAACTTTTGATGTTTTCTTGTTGGACTAGATGTTTATTTTGAAAAGGACACTATTCAAAAGTCTATTCCACAATTTAAGAGATATTGTGGGTTTAATCAAATGTAAAACATTTTACACTGCTTAGTGAGATAGTTATAGTTCATCCCAAATTGTTTTTATCTTCTACTTATCATCATGTCGACTAATTGTTGGGATTATTTTGAGAGCAATCTGCAGACTGTTAGGAAAAGATGTACGTTTGTTTTTTTGTAGCAACTCTTCAAAAAGTCTACTGTCTGTACTGGAAGTACTTACAGTATTTACCCCGAGTACTTCCTGTCAGTGTAGCATGTTGATCTTTAAGCTTCTTCTATAAACAAGCTTAAAATTAGACGTTTAAAATTTGACTCTTTCCTATGGGCTTCAATACAAGATGGACATTGAAGGCGAGCAGCATGGAGGTATTTTGATGTTTTCGGGCCTTCGGTCACCTTGACCCTGAGATAACACCAGGGTTAACTGCCTTATTTTTGACAAAGATGAAGACAAAGACAACTAACTATTGATCGCTACATTTAAATTGACCTAAATCTGTTCATTTTCCATTAGCCAAAAAATATCCTCAATTTTCCCTCAATTAACCTAATTGGTTGTCTTGCTCTCTCCTTTTACCAGGTATCTCCAACCTTCTATGTTGACGGCTTTATATCTATTTTGCGTTAATTAATTTACCATAAATGACTTAAAAACTGTGCAGCGTACCTCATTGAAAAGCAGCTCTCTCCTCTGCTGTCGCCGCAGGTCCATCATCTTCACCGCCACCTGCCTGCCGCTGTGCTTCTCCGTGGCAATGCACACCACCCCCGTGGATCCCTCCCCAATTTTCACAAAGTTCTCCAGGTAAGATCGTGGATCACCCTTGTCCACCACCATCTGCAGCGCAGCCTTGAATTGTTCGTGGGTGACCTTTGGGGGGTCCGGAGGAGGCCTGGGTGACGGATGTGGAGGTCTGAAGGCAGGGGAGCAGGTAGCTTGAGGACTAGTGGCCAATGAACCGGTCGGTGATGGACGGGGCTGGGACGGGCTGTCTTGCATCGGGTAGGGAGGGTTGGGGAGGATTGGGCCTCCGGAGTGCCTGAGGAAAGGGTCCGGCCCGTTGGGCCTCAGTCCAATGTTCGGAGATAGTCCCAAAGTGTAACTAGCAGAGGAGCGCACCGTCCGCTGAGGTCTGATGCCGCTCAGAAGGGGGCTGCTGGTCCCCGTGGGCAGGAAGCCGGAGTGGTACCTCCCCGCTGACTCTGTCTGAATGATAAGAAGGGGAAGAAAAAAAAAGAGTGAGTGAGATAGAGCGTTGAGAGGGAGCTGGCCCTCTGCCTGTACTTTAGAACCCTTGTGAATATAAATCAGGAACCTCAGTTGCACTTTACCTGGAATGAACCACGTTAAGCTGTCGAGAACTTGGCTGGGATCTCATGAGTATGAAATCATTGTGGTGCAATCGTTTGCTGCGTTATTATGTTCATCACAGTGACATCTTGTGGTACATCTGCAGACCAACCACTAGATCATCTTTAAAACCCTAATCTTAGTTCCTCAAGTTTAGATTTGTTACTGACTGAAGTCACTTGTCACCTTTAAAGGTGTGTAGATTTTCTCCTGTTGTGTTATCAGTTTTCCCTTTAAAGTATATACTTTATTGAATATTGTTTTGATTGTTTAAGCGCTTTGTGACCCTGGTCTGGAAAAGCGCTATATAAATAAAAATGTCTTACTTACTTACTTACTTAGAAAGACAGACTTTAGCTGAGTCAAAGAAATATGAGGTCAAAGGAGGTCAAGCTATAGATACATCTGGGAGTAGCTAGTAGGATAATTGGCCGATAGAGGTGGGAGAACTGAGGACAAGAGGATACACTTAAGATGTTTGTACATATTTTTGTTTCAAAACAAATAAAAGCAGTTACAACTTTGTTAAGAGTCATGTGGTCGGTAAATTCTGCATCACCAGAGTCAAGTCCTCGACAATACTACAAATATATCCTTGTTACTACAGTATAGCAATTAATCATATTTTTGCTCAGGTAACTTGATACATGTCGTGTCGCCAGATTCTTGTCAATACACACCCTTAGAAGCCAAAGAAACTGTGTTAGGCGTTCTTACTTTGAGGTCGTATGAGGAGAAGGGCCTCCCCGGGCTGTTCTGCGGGTGCATGTACATCGGAGGATTGGGTCGGAGCTCGGTCCCGACTGGCCCTTGGTCTCCGGGATGCTGTTGAACAGTCATAGCAGGATTATAGAAACAAGCTATAGGTCTCTGATTTGGTGTCATTCCCCAGGGAGGCTGCATATCTCGCTTCCATATCAGTCTCTCCTGGGGGCTCCCCACCTCTTCGCTCAAGTGAGACCCGTGAATGAAGGGAGGTGGCGCCCCTTGAGCGGGCCCGTCCACAGTGCTGTAACTGACTTCGTATGTCGACTTGGCTTTAGGCAGGATCCCGTTAGGCTGCAGATTGGTGCTCCTCTTCACGCCCAAGTAAGGAGTGTTGGTCTCACTGTGAATGTTCCGAGCTCTTTCCTTCCAGGCGTCCCGAGCGTCCTCGTCCTCGTCGTCCTCGTCGTTTTGAATCAGGCCCTCGTACTGGTAGACGTCGCCCTCGCTCACTTCCCCCAGCCTGCCAAGAGACCGGGCTCGCTTTCGCGCTGACGGGCTGCTCTTCCTCAAAGAGTTGGAGCTGGTCACTGACAGACGGCTCATGTCATTGATCATGGCTGCTATGTAGTCTCCGTGACCGATCATGCTTCCGCGCACAATGGTCTGAAAGAGAAGGGGGAAGAAGCGGATTATTCTGGAGAAAACTTTATTCTAAAAACTGCACTTGCCTCAGCTGTTTCTGAAAAAAAAATAGGTCATGCTTTAAATCAGTCTTTGGCAAAGAGCGGCCCCGGGGCCACATGATGCTGTAGTGGCTCTGCTGGGGTCATTGACACACTGTGAACGTTTGACATGCAAGTGCTAGTTTTCTTAAAACATGGTTATCTTTCTGCACTATTATCTAATAGAAATTCATGAACATTCTCTACTGGGGAATTTATTTTCACATCTTTTTGCACAATTATTTTCAATAATTTCATTAATCTATGCTGTTTTATGATTTTAAGATGAATTATTTTACTTTTTTTTCCACTTCTTAATAATGTTGAATATTTAATAATACTTTAAATCATATATTCCATTTATATTATTTATTTATATTATATAGTTATATTCTATTTATACTTCCCATATCTGTTTGTTTTCTGTTTATTCTATTTTAATTGTTGAACTTGTTTAACAAAAAATCCTCATAATTTATTTAAAATATTCAGGGTGAATTGTTTTCACTTTATTTATTTTTTTTATCTTAAACATGAGTATATTTCAGTAATTCTTTGAAATACATTAAAATTCCTATATCGGGGCATTTCTTTTTTATTATTCAACGTTTATTTCATGAAATAATTTTGGTATTTTGATTTAAAGATGATTTTTTACATATTAATATTTATTAATAATTTGGTTAATCATGTATTCCATAAATAATCTTTCTTATTATTGTATCAATGTATATTGTTTGTAATTTCCCTATACTTTTTGTGTTTTTCCTCATTTATTAAGTTATAAAATGATTCTATATTCTAATATTTTGATAGTCATGTGTTTACCTTTTCTTTTTTTTACTGAAATCAACATATTTTAAATATTGTATGGAGGACGGAAACAAAAATAATTTTCACTATCATATGTATTGATGTAATGATATTTATATGCTTTTTTATGCTTTTATTTTTGTTAAAACATGGGTATATTTTTATAATATTTAAAGAAAAAATTCATGAACATTCCCCCATTGGGGAATTTCTTTTCTTTTCTTGTTGCACATTCTTTTCTTTTTTTTTTACAAATTTATGTTGGTATTCTGTTTTTGAGATTTCTTTTTAAACTTGTATATAATGTTGTACATTTAATTATTCTTTGGTTACTCATATATTCCATGAATATTTATTTTTATTTTATAAATTATTATATGTATACTCCCCATTTAATGATAATGTTTTTGGTGTTCTATCCTAATTTTCCTATTGAAGTAAATATATGAATTATTTCAATACAAACGCTTTTAAATAGTTTTTGGTCTCTTACTAGATGAAACTTGTTTTACCGACGCATATTTCTTAATTTTTTCTCATCATTCAATCTGAGTTCCTGTCAGTCTCAGTAAGTTAAATTAAAATGTACAGTATAAAGCGCCTCTGGGTATTTGTCGTAAAAACACTGTTTTACTGTTTTTTGCATTAGTTTTGTGTGACCAGCTGGTATTTGCACTCAGACTTGTAGAAACAAATCCTGGCGGCTGCCGAGGTTTCGCCGGGATAAGGTGCGATTGTTGCAACAGAGAGTGAGTTAGTGGTGATTCATGGGTCATTTCTCGGGTGGAGTCACGATCCGTCAGTCACTCGGTTCTTTACTGTCTCTGGCTGCATGAGTAAGATGATAGAGGAGTGAAGGTCGGACATGTCACGGATGGAATGTCGGCTCAAAACGTCTTTGGAGAAATAAAAGCTTTGAAAGACAACGTAAATATTAAAGTATTATTAGATCCATTAGAGTTTAAACGTAATTTTGTCTTACTGGCTGTTTTTTATTCTTTAAACCTTTTTTTAATACATTCAAAAGCTATCTAAAATGTATAATTATCTCTTTGATAACTGTATTATTTGTATTTTATAAAGCATTCCTAAAATGTGTATCGTAACATTTTTTTTAATATTAATTTAATTTCTTTTATTGGTATCTTTTGCTATTTTTTAATCCTACAGTTTTACAATAAGGCATATTTTTTACAATATTTGAGCTTTTTTTTCCGTTATGTATTTTATTAATTAACGAATAGTTTCGACATGTTTAAAAGTATTTTTTTGAGTTTTAACATTGAACATGTTGTTACTTCTACTATGCAATTTTCTCCAATAAAACTTCAATACTAAGCGATAAATAGTATTTAAAAATGTCAATCTATAAATTGTGCAATGTTTTTTTCCCAGTATATCCTTTATTAACCATTATCCATTATTATTAAATTAACTTTTAATACATATTAAGATGTAATTATCCTCTTGTAAAATCTTGATCAAATATCTATTTAAACCCACAAAATATTTTGTCTTAAGGTTCTTAAAGTTTCTCGCAGAAAACTACACAAACTATTCCTTCCTTCCCTCCTTTTATCTGCCTGAGGTCGGGACCACACCAGTCCAACTGCAGAATGTCAACAACGCCCCCTTTTGTAAAAGTGCCCGAGGAAAACTGGTGTTGTGAATTGGCACTTCATAAATATCTTTTGACTGGAAGTGACCTAAATTCTCTGCAATCTCATCACATAAAGATTGTTGTTGTGTTTCTCTAAAGGGCCATCAGCAGTTTGGACGTTATGTTTGCTGAAGCGGAGAGATTTAAGGAGTGTCTTGCTCCATCGCTAAGCAGAATTAAATTTTCGCTAGTGTTTTTGGTCGCAGTGGTCGTGGTTTAGTAAAAAAACGTGTTGGGAAAAAAACCATTATGTCCATCAGCTTACAAACCTTCTTTGGCCTGAGCTCCACCTCCGTGATCCTCGAGGGGTCCACCATGGGGCGGGGCCTCCGCAGGTTTTCGATCAGACTCTGCCATTGCGTGGGCAAGCCGATGAAGCAGCCGCGCTTGGCGTCGAAGGAAGTGTGGACGCGGTGCTCGAAGTTCTTCGGCGCCGATATCTCGGGCCTCTTCTTTTTCTTCTTCCGAAACATCTTCAGGTCCACAAGGCCGACAGGATGATGCCCGACTCAGGAATTGACTGTCGGAGAAAATAATTGGAGGTTTTTACCAAATGTCAAAACGATGACAAATACTCACACCCCAATAAAAAAGAAGAATAACAAAGATTCACATTTCTTTATCCACCCAGATCTAACGGAAAGTTCCTGAACTTGGGATTCCATCATCTCTTGTGTCATTTCGTTATTTAGAGAGCACAGCCCACTTGGCTAAACATCCATCTCATAACATGGGCGTTTAATGTTAACAGCAGTCAAAGTCTCCGGCCAAAAAAAGGGTCTTTAACTGGCGAGACAGAACATGATTTACCTTTTAATAACCGAAGGACAATATTCCCATCTTTAATCAAAATTGATAGCTTAGGCACATGTTTTTTTGTTTTGCACAGATTAAACAAGAGCCATGTGTGCTAGAAACAAACCTAAAGGTAAAGTAGGAGATTAATTACATTTCCTTATTATTATTGGAGGTTTCGTTGTTGAGAATAATAATAAAATGGATTTTTTTCATTTTGAACTCAAGGGGCAGCTTACTCACGTCCCTTTAAGGATCATATACCCCACCTTTAAATCCCATGGCCATCATGGCTCCACGTTAAATAAGTAAAATGTTTAGTTTTCAAGCTCAAGTTGGCCTTATTTGGCCCCTGGTCCTTCAGTGTGATTCATAATCTAGTATTTTAGATCTTAAACTCCCTATAAAAGTATTTATTATGATAAAATATTAATATAAAATGTAGATCTAATGTGTTAAAAGATGTGAATGTTGAATACTTCTATAAATTATCAGTTATTAAACATCTTTGAGTGGAAGGTTTACATTTAGACCACACAGAAGAAGCTCCGTCTCAGGTACCGCTCAGGTGCGAAATACGAACTTGCGGTCGGGACAAGTTGCTACAAGACTTTTCAGTCAAAAAACTCTGACTCGCTTCAAAGAGAATTTGATTACAGCTCACACTGCATAAACCATGGCGCTTCCCGCGCACGAGGACTTATGCTCGTTACATTTTAAAGCGTCCTCAAACGCTGTGTACAGACTTCGCAAATAAACAGTTTTGGTGGAAAGTCCAAAAAAAAAGAAGCAGTTTGACGTCTGGGGACATTATCATGAGTGTGTCGCTGTCAGAGAGGCTCTGAGGAAATTGGATGGATTTGTAAGCACGAGTGTAATGAAGGATGTGTGGTCAATTAAGGCTTATTCATTCTCTGTGCCCTTTTGCTGATGAGCCGAGCGGCTGCTGGCCTTCCAGTGCATTAGTGGTCAACACACACACACACACACACCATGACAAACCATACATTCATTGTAATGCAACATAAAATGATAATTAAAAATATGACGGAGGGCGAATCCATCTAAAAGTAATATCAAGAGTCTGGGACCATTTTTTTGTAATGACATAGCATTAAGAAATTGAAAGTTTCTGCATTTTTATCTCTTCTTTGTGTCTCACTGAGAGGCGTATCTTTGTCTGCTAAAAAGCCCCAAAAGGTGGTGAGTCATTGAGGAAGACGAGGCCCAGAACTCAAGTCATTTTTAAGTGGCCCGCTAGAGCTACTTCAGCCAAGAAGGCTCTGGTATCTTTCCCTCATATTGACCATTTCTGCCTTACAAACGTCTTCAACATCAACAGTTAATGTTATATAGAATTTAAAAAAGATGATGCAGAAGGAAGGATGAAAGATGGGGTGTTTGTGCCTTAAGGGGAGAACCAGAGTGTCTCTTGGGTTATGACTAACAGAAGTTAACCGCAGAGATGCTTTACGCTATAATTAGCCTTCAATGATTGAAAGTGAGGCTGATACTGCATTCTGTTTGGACTTTGTCCCAGATTAAGTCCAACTTCTGGACGCTAGTGTGATTGGGATTGACACCTAAAACTTTACATAGGACACATAAAGTTGAAAGTTGACATCAGCATTTTATAGGATTAAAGATGTGGGTCAAACTTAAGGCTCTGGTCCACACCCTGACCACTATATAATTATGTATGGCCTACTGTTAGATACCACAACCACACCCATAGTGCACTGCAACAGTTGTAACTAAAATTTTAATTTCTTATTTTAAATTATTTAATGTTTGGCCCCTGACCTGGACTATAGCTTTAGTTTTGTGATGAGTTTATTCAATGGTAGATGTTTCAAATTCATATTTGCAGCAACCAAAACTTTCTAGCTTTAAAATACACATTCCGAGAATGGATGATTACTAACTGTAAGGCATAATAAGAACTGATTCTATGTAGTTGAATTAACAAAATATTATAAAAGACTCATTATAAAAGACAAGGTAACAAGGGGGTGCTCTAGCTAGTTAGCTAACATATCGCTGTTAATTGGTTCTTATGAAACACATAGGATAGGATTTTTCCAGCTCTAGCTTCTCCCGTATGTTTTAAATGTTTGTGGACATATCGAAAAACGATAGTATATAGTAAAAGCCACGGAAGTTGCATTTTTATTTGTGTTGGTTAGTTTGTTTTAGTTTGTTTTTAAAGGGTAGGGTGACGGTTAGGGTTAAGATAAGGGTAAGCGAAGGGTTCAGTTAGGGTCACATTAACGGTAAGGGTTCAGTTAGGGTAATGTAAGGGTAAGGTAAGTGTTTATTTAGGGTTAGGATAAAGGGAAGGTTGGCGTTTGTACAGGTTATGGTTCTAGTGGTTGAGATTGTATACGTTTTACGATCAAAGCAAACCTTGTTGAAATTTCAGCAGTATTGGTTTAGGACAAATATGCTTGTTTTACATTTGTCTGTGGCACCAGTTGAGCGCTCACTCTGGTCTGTCATCAGAAATTACATAACCTATGAAGGGGTTCCGGAAAGGTTTTCGAGAAGGATCTATATCCACTGTGTCCCGTGTCACGTGACTCAAACCATGTTCCTTTTAAAATAGAATTAGCAGCACAACCTTAATTTCTTGCCTGACTTTGACTTTGCCTCTAGTGTTCGATAATAATTTATGGTTCTACATCTAATTTCCTGCCGCACAGCTGTGCTGGAGGATAATCACTCATAGATATACTGTAAATCTCATGATTAATTCTGCTTCATATAGCTCCCATTATGCTGAGTGCTTCGCTTTCCAGGGGGATGTTCTGTCGGAGGCTATAACACGCGAAGGCTCCCAGAGATTCACCAGAACGGGCAGAGAAACCAGTTTTGCACTCATGGTTCAGTCAGGCAGTCCTTTCCTCTGCGTGATTCCGAGGCTTGTCCGTGACATGCCACTGCTGCCTCCTCGGGGTGAGCAGGCCAGCGGTCATCGGCCAAACCTCTCTCATCTCAAGAAAGGTGGGATCTCGGAGCACGGAGGTGGGAAAAAGCTGTCGCCCTGCGAGGATAATTGAATCACAAGGCTAATATGCTAAGTGATGCATAAGCAGTCGGCGCCCTCCCTATGTACATAATATGGTGCTGGGAAGGACTTTAATTCCGTGTGACAGAGACATTATGGTCATGGGCTCTCAGAAGGTGGGGTGTGAGTGTTTGGCGCCAAGGCTCCTCTCCGACCAGGATGTGTTGAAGTGACAAGAGACCACATGGTTTCCTTAACCAAGCACAGAAAAGCTTTTAAGACCAAAGAAGATTGTAATCTTCTATGTTTCTTTTCCATGAGCTGTATGGAGGCGCTGCTCGACATGCAGATGTGCTGAGCAAATATTTACACTGGGAGCTCATGTATCCCTTTACAAGTAGATCGATCAATATTTACTCATGAGGGAAACGAAAACTGCTACAAACCTCCGCTGCCAACATTAACAGGGTGATAGCAGTCCGAGCACAGGCCCTACATTATCGACCCGGACCCGTTTAAACAGCAGAAACAGAAGCACACCACAGATATTTATAATTCACTTCCGACCTCTTCTCCAATCCGAGAGGCGTTCCGAAACGCGGTGCATTTTTAAGGTGGATGGTCTTATTGATTTTACAAGGTTTAATCACAGCTAACCGACCGTTCAATGACAACTCTGACACCGACCAAACCCCCGGGAGAGTCTTGATTATGATATGCCATTGATTTTCTATTTTAACTACACACAGCTCAGTTCGCATGTCGCACAATCCCGCATCCAAGTCACACATCCTCTGGAAAACTGTCGGGACCTGACCCCACGCCTCACTGCCTCGTTTTGGAATCTATCAAAGTGCTGCCAGCTGCTTCCACGGAGGATGAGGTCACCACAAAAAGAAATGTGCTACCCTGGATGTTTCCATCCATTCAATTGAATACACAAACAAACATCAAAAGGATTTTCAAATTTTGGCTCAGATATGCTATGAACGAGTGTAATCTCGGATAAATGCATGTGGGATTGCTGTGTTTGCGATATTTGACTGGAAACTGCTTGATGCTCTAAAATTCAGCTCCGACTGGAGAGTTCCCTGCATCTTTAAGTAGTACAGACCCTTGTCCAAAGCTTCAGTTGGTTTCATAAGAAATAAAAACATAATATTACTAGTGGTTGAAAGTGTATATGACCTTAAGATTGGTGTAAACTTAACCACAAGGTGCAAGCAGTGTGTATCTGTAATTGTGCACTTATGGCTTCAGTGATTATAGTGGTAGGAACACGCATGCATTTTCAACTTCTTTTAAAGGTTTTAAAGGGTATTTCATATACTTTTATCTAATGTAAAAACTCAGCTTAACTTCCATAATAAAAGAATAGTGTTGGCTCACGGCCCCTCAAAAAAGATACGTCACCTCACCAGAATTTTATTGCACCTGATAGTAGCCACTACGCTATCTTCTCCTACAATCTGAAGTCATTACACCAAATCTTAGCTAGCACCCAGAACAATGTTGAAGCAAGAATTACAATTAAGTGACTCAATTGTATGCTTTTTTTAAGTAAAGTTTTCCAGGCTTTGTTTGACATTCTGAACAGAGCTGTGTGCAGAAGTGATTCAGAAACAAGTTTCAAGGTCAAATTCACCATAGTTCAGTTGAATCCACTCCACCTGGACAACAATAGTGCCTTGGTAAGAGTATAACGGTAAGATGAGTATCACGGTAGAGGTGCAACGATACAATATGCCATATATTCCAATACTAAAGAGACAAGTAGTAGTTCAGTAGTAATGTTTGTGTACTTGACTCTTGATGAAGTCATAACTGCTTTCATTTGTTTTGAAACTAAAATATGTCAAAACATCAGCTTTAATAGCTACTGGAAATGACTGTATCCTCTCATTCTCAGTCATTGGCGGAATCCTGAAGAATTTCGTTCGTACTTTGGTAATGACTGCTGCCATCTAGCCACCAGACGTTTACTTGCAACACAAAAAGGAACAAATTCCTTTAATAATTTAATTCTTATTGTAAATAAGAAATTGATTCAGTGCTGTTGAGTATCCTGAAAAGAATATTATGATATTTAAGTATACAGATATATTCCCACAGCTCTACTGGAAACTCATGCCAGGGACAGCGTCCCATGTGTCTCACTGGCAAACAAAAGAGATTGAATGCTGACGTTTCGAATCAGATTTATGAGAAAAGAGATATTAGATTTGCCGGGTGTCGCTGCGACCAGCTCTGTAGGATGATTTTTTTTTTTTGTCCTGATTTCTGTGACTGTCATTCCTGCTGAAGAGCGGCGAGTGTGCAGGTGACAGTGTGAGCAGGATTAGTTCGGTGTTCAGTCGCTCACTGATCTAATTTTAGGACGCATCACTTCTCTCTCTCTCTAGCACCAGACACGTGTTTATTTTGTACAAGATTCATGTCAAATTGCGAGGTGAGGGAGGGAGCCGGTGCGGATGAGGTAATCCTCTTTTTTTGTATGTTTGTCAACGAATGTATAAGCTTAATCCAGCTATAATGAAGTTCAGGGACTACATCAGCTTTATGCTGGCTTGAATGATAACCCAGCATGCCGATTTCAGAGCCGTCTCTGGTCAGTTTCCATTGGTGTCATGATGTAACCACTTAGTTCAGAGTTGCCTCTTCTTTTTGTTCTTCTTTGGATGTTGGAAAGTTGAATGATCGACAAAAACCAAAGTATTGGCTGATTTTAATGTTGTGGATGTACTGTCTAGAGTTATTTTGTGAGGCCTGCCCGATGGTTGGCTAAAAATCAGTCAAAAAGTCAGAGTATAATAATTTGTTTGTGTCGATATGGTGACCTTAAAAGATGCCATTTCATAAGATAAGATAAGGGACACTGATTATAATTGTAGCCATACGAGAAAAAATGGAAATTGTTGGGTGTCAATGAACAACTGCAGAGATAATTCATATACATTGAGCCTCAAGGTTCAATTTTGGTATCGGACTCCTACGTCCTGTAAATTTAAATATATTTAGTATAAATATATATAATATAAATATATATATATAGGTAAATATACATTTTGTTTGTCCCACAACTCGGTCGGCTAACAGATTTTTGGCCCTTTTTTATTGACACCTTGGGTTCACCAACAGTTGACAAAACCAATTTACAATAGTTATGAATAATTTCATCAGATAGGAAACATGAAATCATACATAAACTGTGGGTAAAATCAATGACAAGGCCCAAAGGGCTACTCTTGTGGTCCCTGAGAACACCATGTTGGTAACCCTTGTTCCAGAGCAACACTATACAACATCTACAAGGCTCCTCCTTTTGTATGTTATATAGTCATCTCGTTTTGTAAACAAATGTTTACATGGAAAAATAAGATAACTTTTGACTTTTTCAAGACATTGCAGTTAAATTATTCCGACACCAGGGGGAGCCAGAATGACCATTTTTAAAGACTACAGATATGGTCTTTAATGCCTGGTTTACGCCATCTTTGCCGTCAATACCACTAGCATCCAAATGAGTTATCTCAATCGGGTGACAATCATGCAGTCTAATGATCATGTGACATGACTTGTGTGATGCACAAATGATTCCACTGGGTAGAGTTTTTAAAGAATGTTGCATCGATCTCCCCACTGATGTAAAGGGGTTGCACCTCTTCACGGCTCCTGTATTGGCTTCATTATGATGACCGTTTCGCCCTCTGAATGTAATGAGACTGCCTCTCAAGCTCATGTTGGGCGAGGGCGGGGGGGTATCTTTGAAAAATAAAAATCACCCTCTCTCTCTCTCTCTCTCACACACACACACTTGCTCGTGCAACATCTGAGGGCATAAAAAATGTTCGCCAGAGTCGGACGTGACCGGACAGAACAATCGCCATGTTTATGATTTAAGTTTTATGTCAGCTCTCTCTTTGAAGTCACCTCCAGAGACAAACAGAAGACGACAAGTGATGTAATAAGCTGCGTTCAATGACATTGAATAACGTGCGGCTTCCATGCATATTTCATGAGACCGGTCTGATTCAACATCTGCAAAAAAAGCGCCAAATATTTTCCAATTTTGGAGTGTGGCACTCCACTAGTTCTTCATTTACCTTATTAGATTAAACTAATCTCTGATGTTCCCGTGATGGTGGCTCGCATTTATGGCGATAGTTTTGTTGTTAGCTGCGAATAGTCGGCACTAGCTACCATTAACTTCCTGCTCGATGAATGTTGGTTGCATTATAAGAAATGATCAGATGACTTTTGGTGCAAACGTGCTTTAGCACAGTATATTTGACCCAGGGTAAGTAAAGTTAAAAGAATTATTCCTCGTAAATAAGTAATAAGTAATATGTTTTAGCATTATGGGTATTCATTTTCTCACCAGCAACTTCAACTGGATTGCAATAGACGCATTTTATTTCCTCGATTGAACAAAAGTCCCAAAAAAAACATTTTTATTGGATTTATTGTACAAACTTGTACGGACTAACCCACAACTTCCAATCTGATTAAGCTTTTCTAAATTGCCTAATTACATTAGAAAGGCACTGAGAACATAGTGTGCGGAAGGAAACGGGGAATTGTCAGAGTTCATTATATAAATATCCAACAAAGATGAGTCTTTAAAAAAAGTCCAGCTTGAATGACCCATATTTTCCAAGGGTTCATTTGTGGTGACGTATCTTCAAATGTCACATTGCACACATCGCTAAAAGCAATGAGTAACGTGCACTCTTTCATTCCCAACTTTACTTCAAGAGTTTGAAGACATGGGGGCAAAGGGAACATCAGACGGCAAAGGCAGAGTGTGTCCGCCATTAGCTGAGGGACAGTAAAAAAACCTCCAGATTTGCAAAAGAATAGTAAATTTGTGTGTGCAGCCATGTGCGCCTTCTTTTGTTTAAGGGCAGGAGTGTCGGTCTTGTGCTAATATTGACAGGAAGATGCAAGGAAGGAAAGGTCAGGCGAAAAAAGGAGGGGTTAAGGGACTGGCCAAGTAAAAACTGCCATCATCCCTCCAAGTAGTCCGTCATGTGATGTCTCATTTCGTGGCACAATCGGTTACTTTTGTTACTTCTTCTGCGTCTTATCAAAGAGAGCTTTATCAACAGAAAAACAAGCAGCAGCAGAAGAAGGATACTCGAGGACAGTGGCGTCAGCCATACATCACTCATCCAGATGCCATATCGCCACAGAGTCGTGCAAATGTAGACCCAAAAAAACGATCGCACTCCACCCCGCAGCCCGAAGTGAAGACATTAAGTTGCAGTAAAAGCCATAGTGCATCTTCTTCAAATGCTCTAACATAATGACATCGTAAAAGCAACACTTCCAGTGTCCCAGGGCTTTTAAGGGACGTGCCATTGATGCATGGTTCTGAAAAGAGTCTTCACTCTGACAGCGCTGCGAGTCTGTGCAGCATGACAACATGTCTATTAAGGGGTCTGAACCAAACTGTGCGAGTGCGGCTCTGATTAGCACTTGATTAACTTCTGAACTTTCTTTGGCTCACGCGAGCGAACCAAACTGTGGTCGGGCAGATTTAATCCACCGGGACACAGGGTGCCATCATCGCCTGAAGTGACAGGATTCTTTCGGAGTAGGAAGTCAGATGTACACGTCGCTTTTCTTAAGGGACGGACAGTGGAAGAAGTTTAGCTGAGAGGACTTTAGGATAAACAAGATGTTTAAGTCTTTTTGCCCCAAACTGAAACAATGAATATGCTCTTTGATCATTTGTCTTGACAAGAAGCCCAATAACGCCTTTGCCAAAATCTGCATGAGAAAACATCCACAGGGGTGGAATCGGTAGTGGATCAGATGGTACCATTGAGGTCAAGAGAAAGGGTTAAAAGGCCACATTGGAGACAGTAGGAAGTAGAAGTTTGTGAGGCTAGCTATGGAGAGACGACTATGTTGATCTATCCGATAATATTGTTGGCGGTTTAAGAAGAGGATGGACCTATAAGGAAGTAAACAATTGATGAGTGCGTGTGGAGGATTATCACAATAGGTGAAGGTTAATAAGGAGACTTTGCCATGTCTCTCTACCTTCACTGATCTATTTCTTTGCTATTTCACTGCTGACAACCAGCCAGCTTTTTAAACAAGGAGCAACACTGCTATGTTTTGTAAGGCGTCCGGCTTATTGGATCCATCAGGCGTGTTAATAATCACAATTTTTTTTTCTGTCTGTACTGCTGTCTAATAAAGACGGTTACTCAAACCTTCCTGTGTTGGATTAACGGCAAAAACGAAGGGATCAGAGGATAAAAGTGTAGAAAACAAATCGTGGGCTGGTGATTAAAGCCTTTGTGTCTCCGCCATGAGCCTGTATATACATGAACGGCAGACGTATGACACAACAAATGGAAGAAAGCATGACACTTTCAGCAAAGCAGACATCCGGCTTTTAGCGAGCACACCTTCCGTGTCATCTCTCCTGCCCTCACCTTCCTCCCCCGTGAATATGAATGAGTTACTGGAGACGAGAGGCACTTTAAGGTGTATTACTAGTTACATCACTGCTACGCTTGGAGAAGCACAAGGCTTTTTTTTTTTTAAATGCATAAATTCCCCTCAAGGGCATTTCTGTTTTGGCAAAAGACGGCGTATTAAAAGTGTCAATGATTTTCTTTCAATCTGACGGCAGAGACTTTCCCACAAGACCGAGCGGATCCGCTCAGCTGCAAGAGTCAAACAACACAGTTCAAATATCACCTCCCACATCTCCTCCAGCTCCTGTACAACAGGTTTTCTAGTTTGGGCCATTTAACCAGTGGCAGCGCTCGCTGTCAGGGAATTGTGTCACATGCCAGTAAGATGTTTTTTTTTTTCAAACCAAGCGTCCTTTCGGCTGGAGCGTTTCATGATTCCTTCTGGTGTGATCGGCTCCGAGGGGAAGCAAACAATGGTACAGTTTGTATTTGTCAAGTGCGATCAGGCGCCTCATGATAGAGGACGTCAGGGATGTGGGGGGATCTTTGTAGTGAGGGTGAAGAACAGATCCATCTGTCCTTTTTTTTTTGGTCTTTCACGTCAACCGCAGCGCATCCTCTTCGCCGTCTCTAAGCCTCCTTGTTCCCTTCTTTTGATTCCAATTGACGGCATGCGCCGGTCTGCTTGTTATCAGTGACGATAAGCCTCTTTTCCTCCCCCCCCCAAACCAACCCCCTCGCTCCGTTCACCCCCCGGTCTCCTCTATATTAACTGAGGACACCGGGATAAATCATTTTTAAAGAGCGAAGCAATGAATGAAAAAAAATCCCCCTTACCTTGGTGTCCACAGAAGAAGAGAGCCTCTCTCCTCCAGGAGGGATCGCGAGCACATACACACTTGCTCTCACTATTACACACCACTCACTCACATTCACACACACACGCACACACACTCGCGTACACACGGGGATGAGGAGGGTTGGCTCTCAAGCGAGCGCACACTGCAGGCTGCCGCTTGCCTGGGAAAGCCTGATGCGTTTCTCCCTCCAGGCAGAAGCGCCCACTGCCATCTCAAAGGCTCTTTGTTGGGGCTGAATCATCCTCAACTCCGGGGCCGTGAGCCGGTCCGTGCATCGGCGGCCGCTGCCGGGTCCACGCCGCAACGAGCCATGTACAAGGAAGTGGGCAGAATCCGGGAGCAGAAAATATCACTTGCCCGTGCGGTTGCTTCCATCCCCCCCTTCTTCTTCTTCTTCTTCTCCTTCTGTGGCTCGATGTCTTTGCAAACACACACTCCCTCCTACCTCCCTTCCTCTACCTCTCTCTCTCTCTCTCCATCGCTTCTTCATTCTCCTCCCACTCTTTCATTGGGCTGTCTTAGCTAAAGAATTGATAGCGGTGCATGTGTACGCTCGTGCCTCCTCCAAGAGGTGGGGACGTCCCCTACACCTCGTCACCTGGGATACCTTTCATCGGGCTGCCAGCTCTCCACCTCCTCTCGCTCTGTCCTTTCTTCACCTAATGCGGGTGACATGAGAACATTAGCTCGGTGCGCTGCTGTTTCAGTCGAATGCATTATCCATGCAGTGACCGAGGGACAGATGGCGGGAGGAGGTAGGAGAGGGGAGGTCAATAACTACACCTACTTGATTACAGTTTCTTTTGTGGATGCCACGATAATCCTCACGCTGACGCGTGAAGCTTCACAAGTTTGGCAACTTCCCATGGAAGCTAATGGCATCGCTTTTGTTGGCCAACAATTTAACTTTTACTTTGAAATGGTGTGACCTGGATATCCTCACCCGTCTGTCCATCCATTCATACATTGATCCATTCATCACATAAAAACTTATTTTGCATTTTGCAATTTTGGAACACAATGTAATTTACTGAAAACCATTTTGTTGTAATATGGTCAAATATTAAGTCAACGTCTTTGCTCCTCCATAACTTATGATGCTTTTATTTTGTCATTATTAATCAAAAATGCCCTAGGGCCACTGTTTACTACTCATTATTTTAACGTCTTTTCGAGATATGTGTGTTTGGTGAATATATCTTTGTGTGCCCTTGGACAGACTGGCGTCCTGTTTAAGGTGTCCTCGCCTCTCGTCTGAAGAAGCTGGGATACGCTCCAGCCCCCAGGACGACCCCCCATAAGGGAATAACACGTAAAATGGATGGATCTTTTCTAGAAGCACTGATCTGAAGCTAACCATTAGCAACCAACTTGCTAGCTGAAATTAGCTTTATAGAATTGAAACGGATCCGCATTCTGTCCAAGGAGAGACAGTAATAGACTGTTTAATAGCCCCAAGACTCATGCTGAGTTGCACATTTTGGACCCTTGGTTGAGTTTGACCCCCCCTGCACTAAGGGTTCCAGCTCTTAGCGCTGTAGCAAACTGACTGCTTTTAAAATAGTGTAACACTGCAACATGTTATTGGTTTTCGTAGGCGATTTTGTCACGTTCATCCTTTGTATTCTACATTTTAATACCAATTAATTCACCTAATCAGAGAAGTTGAAGATGTCATAGGGTGAGATACTAGAGATACCCTGGACATCTAAAGGGTTCATAGCAGGGACACTGACAAGGTTCAAGCCGTTGGAGGACGAAAAGGAAGGTTTGTTTCCAGCCAGACTCGAACCATTTTATAAATAGGCTGTTGTGTCCCGAATCATCGGATCTAAAAATTTGGTCCAATATTTTGTGCGCTGCAGTTTCTCAGCTCTCACAGCGGCTCCATCACTGCTTCGAAATAAAACGCGGCCTCTTCTTTTTTTTCTCCACAACAATCGCTCTCTGAATTATTTATATGGCAGCTCGGAACAGACACAAAGCGGGATTCGGGTCAAGTTGTGCGCTCGCTGAGTCCGTCACATTCGGGCCGGAGACGTCTTATTTTAACGATGTTCCTCCTCACACATCAAATAAACCGGAGTGGGAAAAGCTCAACTGGAGCAATCTGCATAACAATGACAGATTAGCCTGTTAGAGGGTATGAAGACCACCCCCCAACCCCCCCGTACCCCTCCCTCCCTCACCCATCCTTCCACTCCTCACAGCATCATTGTCACTGATATTTATAGCTTTACAAAGATTCCACTGCTTTAAATCTTTTGAGTTTTCAAGATTGAATTAGCAACATAATGAACCTTCATTTACTAGAGAAAGCGTCTCTCCTTGATAAATGACCGTTTAAAGACAGAGGTTTGATAATAAATTTATTTTTGACAGTTTGTGAGTCATGTATGAGAAGTGATCGTTTGATTTGATGGTGAGGATGACATTTATTTATCTGTTATCAGTAACGATTGCAGATTATCATCATTAACATCCTCCTAGAGGTTTTCCCTTGCGGAGTAATCCTGACAAACAATAGTCTGATTTAAATGCATACAAGTTGATTTATGCAGCCCTCAGGACACGCTAGTGATGCAGCTGTTGTCATTGAAAGTGATTTTAAAGCCGCTAAACTAAAAACAAGATGCTGATGGATTTCTTAAAACGTCCTTGTAAGAAAAGGTTAATCGTTAGTCATTTATTTTGTGATATTAGGGATAAATATTTGATAGAAAAGCTGTCATAGTGAACTAAAATAAAAACTTTATTGAACGCTCAAATGAAAAAGCCAATAAAAATGAATAAAATTTAACATTAAGTTAATATTCTGCTCAGTGAAAAAAAAAAGTATGAATAAGGGGCAGAAATAATAAAAAAACAAGTGTTCTTCTCTCTGCTTCTTTGAATTCTCTAAAAAAGAATATATTGTTTAATCAGGTGAAAATAGTTTATAATTAAAGTTTATAATTTTACTTGTATGATGCAAAGAAAATATGTGTTTGTTTAAATGATCGTATAAAACTTAAAATATAAAAAAAAGATGAGATTTATATAAATAAAATATATATTATTATTTCAATGATGGATACATCAAAATAACCATAAGATAATTTACACATACATTTACACCTACCATTGCTTTACTTTGTTTGTATGTTTTTTCATTTGACTTGTGTTTTTTTTGTAATCTTTTTTAATGTTTCTGGTAAAGAGATACAGCTTAATAATAATTACCCTCTCAGGCCGCTTAAAATCTACTCAAGGGCCACAAATGGCCCCCGGGCCTGGCTTTTGAGTGACTTAGAATTCTGTTAAATAAATTATAATATACAAAATAAACAAATCCCATAATAAAAAGGAGGTAACAATAGAGAAAAGTAACTTATATTTTAGGATAGACTTAAGAATAATTTACACAATAATGAAAGGAAAGTAAAAAGTGCACTCCAGTGACTCACACTAACACGTCTGCTGACTTATCTAAAAGTGCACAAATAGGTTAAGATAGTAACACTGGGCCCATAAAAGAGTGTTCAAAGTAACAAGGACAGGAAGCAACTCTGCAGTAAACACTCATGGATTTTCTGTCGATCAGACTCGCCAAGTGCTTTTTTTTTTTCCACGGGATGAGCTTTTAATAAGTCCTGCCAGACAAGAAGCAATATGATGCGGTCGAGCTGCCGTGTTGTGATTGGAGAGCATCACACAGCCTATCATTTATCACGGACACGCAGACATACTTTAGAAGAACTCACCAGAGAAGAGGATCTGAGCCGCTGGGGTCATACTTCCAGACTGTGTCGACATGCTGTGGCCTCTCGAGGGACCGTCCTAAAAAGAAAAAGAGGGGCCTGCCCTCCAATGTTTCACTTGCTAATGAAGGGAGCGGCGACACATCCACGTCTGACGGAGCGGATCCATCCCATGATGTCTGCCGGGACAATTATTAACATGTTCAGTAGCTCTTCTCCACAGCAGCGGTAGTGTTGTAGTTTTATGGTCATGTGACGTAGTTACACGAACAAACATCATGTAACCGGGACTTATGTGTAGTGCATACATAAGCGAGGGCCACATCCAGCCTGTGAAGTCATTTTTTTGTGGCCCAGAACAAGGGATATCACAAACATATTTGCCAGAGATAAACTAGGGGTTCATACTAGTTTAGGGTTTACCAAAAACAATATTATATACTATTAAAAATACAATTTATTACAAGTTAATCTCTGATATTTAAAATAGAGATCTATTTAAAGAGCATTTTATACTTGAATGTATTTATTTAAAAAATCTCCCCTTTCTTGATAGAGTTTGATGCTTTTGTCTTATATTTTTTCCACATAATTTAGAAATAAAAAAGGATATATAAATACAAATAAAAGTAGATACAATAAAACTTTCATTATTTATCAACACATTGTTTTTTTTTGTTGTTTCCAATACTCGTTTCCTATTTATTTCCAAGTATTGAAACTTGAGATCTATGTGTTCAGCAATATTCAATATGAATACATTTCAATTTGCTGGAAAATATATTACATTTGTATGAAAATATATTAAATACTTGAATAAAACCATGTGTAAATTTAAAAAAAAAAGAGAAAACATTTCTGTTAATTAAGGCAAAAATGAATAACATGCTCAAATAAATGGTATAATATTTACAAATTAAGTTTATTTTAACATAATAGATGAGTAAATATTGTTCTTTCTTGGACCTTGGACTGTACCAGTTTGTATTTATTGCATGTTTGTCTCTGGTGTTTAAAACAGAGACATGAAATTTTATACATAATGTTAATTAAAATATAATGTTATAATGTTAATTGACACTCTTGCCGTATGTATCTTCATATCATTTGGAACTTAAAGAAGAAAAGAGGATTTCTTTATCCACACATTGTGTTTTTTTCCACTGGATTTTTCACTCATTCTTTCCTATTTATTTCCAAATAATGACACTTTACATGTTCGTTTTCAGGAATATTCAATATGAATACATTCAGATTTGCAGGATAATATAATAAATGTGTATGCATATATATTTAATCATTAAATGAAGAGAAGGTTAATTAAAAAGAAAGGTTTCTGTTAAAGCAATAGTTAAAGGGAGAAATAATCAACATGCCCATATTTATAGATTTAAATATCAAATGTTTATTTGAAAATAAAGACATTTGACTTCATGTATGTGTCCTAATAATAATTTAATCATACATTTTATTCAAATAATCTTTTTTTCCTTGTTGACAAAACATGGATAATATAAAACCGAAGTAGATGTGAGTAAACAAAATTAAGGTGAAAGGAAAAGTGAATAAATAAAGGTTTATTGTTAAATGAAAAAGGATTACCAGGAGAAAGAGAAGGTTGTCAGAGCAGGTGTGCTCGACCTAAACAGCCAGTATTTGGTCTGTCGTGGTCGTTATTTATCCAAAACAAGGAGTAGGAAGCGAACCATTGAAGAGCACAGTCGCACCTCTGATGTTGATCCAGTAGGTCGACATGCAAGTCTAGATATTTGACACGGATCCTGTGAAGCTTATTTTGCTGATTTCACTTTTTTTCTTTGACCCCTGCAGTTCAGCATCTGACCACACGAGGGAGAGAGGTTTTGGACTTGAATGAGATTTTGACTCTTTTAAACGAAAAAACAATCGTTTATTGATGACACAGTCAACAAGAGGCGTCAGCAACACAACAGTGGGTCGTTGAATAAACGATAAATGTATTTGCTTGTAGCTAACATGCTAGTGAACTTGTTTGACCTCTTGCACCAAGAAGGTTGGCGGTGCAATTCCAGCCCCAGGTTTTGAGAAAATCCCCAAATGCTCTGAGCTGTTGTTTTTCCACGCTATTCTTGAGTAAATACTATAAATCATTGGTACATTTGAGTTTGTGTAGTTTCCAAAGACACCTTTTTAAAAAAAATCTCGCCAAAAGAAACTTCCATGTACAAGTGGAACGCACCCCACGCAGCTGCCTACCAACATTTCTAAGAAGTGAGAAAGATTGAAGAATTACAGCAGGAAAGTGGCAGTCGTTTAACTTCACTGAACAATACCACGAAACGTGTGAACAAAATTTCAGGCTTCAGTTCAATTCAACAAAGAAGGAATAAAAGTGACAGTTAAACATCATGTAAAAAAGACAGAAAAAAAAAAGAACAGGGTGGATCTCATTCGCCGCCGCCGGAACTGGCCTCCTTCAGGAAGTATCGTTGCGCTCGCAGCTCTTCGAAGCAGAACTCTGTGGCGCCGCTGAGCAGCACGTCTTTACAGTACATGCTTATTTGCGACGCGTGTCCCTGCTCTGCGTCGCGGTGCTTCTGGAGTCGCTGCAGATGAGACTCCTCTTTGTAGGGCTTGCGTGCAGAGAGAACTTTGCTCATCGCAGGGTTGATCTTGCACGGCGTCCTGAGGACAAACATCACAACACAGAGTTCATCTCGTGCACTCGACTCTTAAGTGGACCCGAGCAGAGAGCAGCTCTCATGTAAAAGAAAACATTGAGAAAATAAAATAGTGAGTTTAATTGATTATGGGAAGTTTTTTGCTAATAAATGCATTAGTTCAGTGTAATATAAGTAATTAAAATAGAATGTTAATTATTATTTTTGCACTTAACTGACCTAATTCCTTTTTTACAAATCTACAGTAATAAATTTATTTAAAGTCACCGTTATCATTTTTAAATTAGGCTTACAAATTTAGTTTTCTTCAAATGTATTAATGTATTTTTGTGAGAAAATGTATAAACATTGTCTTCATCAGAAATGGCCCAAATGTACTGCTTAAGCGCTATATAAATAAATATTACTTACTTACTTTTAGATAAATGATGTATGTATTTTATTTATGTGAAAATGATTTGTTCTGAACGGAAAACAGTTAAGCAATTACTATCAAATAAAAATAATTTCAAGTGTAGCGTGCAAGGGTCAAGATGACAAATCACCGGAGGAGATTAAAAGATTAGAGGACGCATGAAACAACGGAACCAGGAGTCGGCAGATTAAAGGTTAAAGTGAATTGAAACCGGTGGGTTAGGAAAGCATGACACTTACACGGCGGGCGGCTCGTCCGACTCCTCCACGAACGGCTGGAAGGTTGGTTCTGGTGGAGGTGGTTTCAGAATGCGATGTCCGTGTTTGGACTTGAGTGGCATCTGTAACCAACCAACACGGTCACACGGAACTCCTCTACCACCACCACCACCACCACCAACAACACAATGTGAAGCAGTACCTTGACGTCGGACCACTTTTCAACTTTCTTCTCGTTTTCTTTCGGCTTCCTCTCAGGCGGAGCGCCCCAGGGCTCTGGTTTAGGCTCGAAAGCGGCAGGACCTCCTGGCGTGTTCTCGTCAAAGACGAGGAAGTTGTTGGCGTTGCCTCGCTTGGAAGGTCCCGCTTGCATCTGAAGGCCTCCAGTTCTTTCTGAAGTGGAAGGTAAACCTTTACTCGGCAACATGACTCAATACATACATTATTAAATATGTTTATTGACAATAATGCAATCATGTTTACATTAGCACAGTGATAACTGTGAAAGAGAGAAATAATAACAATAATCATAAGCAAACAATAAAAATAATAATAATAATACATTTATGAAAAAGCCCCAAAACAAGAAAACTGAAGTCATTAAATCAACAGAATTAAAACCCTACAAGCATACGTACAGTCCCTTGCTCACCCCTCATCAAGTGGAACTTTATATACATATAATATCGTGTTTAACTATGGATTTTTAACCCCATTACCTCTGGGTTAAGGTGACCCGAAAACAAATGCGTTTGTGGTATCCCTTGTGTCGTCTCTGGGTCAAGATGAACA
Source organism: Callionymus lyra (assembly GCF_982586985.1). Classification (NCBI taxonomy): domain Eukaryota; kingdom Metazoa; phylum Chordata; class Actinopteri; order Syngnathiformes; family Callionymidae; genus Callionymus; species Callionymus lyra. The sequence continues at coordinate 14,861,522 of NC_141835.1, read as the reverse complement.
ACCTCCCTGGCTTCCATAAATACATATGCAGTGGTGAAGGTGATTCACCTTGACCAAGAGATAACACAAAGGTTATCTCCTGATGATCAGTCAGATAATGCCCGTTAGTCATTAAATTATTAAATAAAGGGCCTGCCATGTAAAGTGATAGTTCACCCAAATTCACTCATTTTCACTCAAAATGTTTGTTCATTTTAATGAAGCCACTGAGCGCTCAGAGACAAACTTCCTCCAAAAAGACGACTTAACATCCAAATACCTCCATACTGCTCGTATGTAATGTCCGTCTTCTATCGAAGCTTCGACGATAAGAATTGTTGCAGAAAATTAAACAAGTCTATATTTTACATTCGCTTGTGGCGGACGTTTAAACCGTAGCACGCCGTAAAACCCGGTAATGTCGCGCTTCCAGTGTTAGACAGTGTGTGCTCTAGAAGAGGAAGTACAAGGCCTGCCACAAATGAGTGTAAGGTAAGGTAAGGTAAAACATAATTGATCCCTCAGGAGGTCTCCTTTGGGAAATTGTTTTTTTTTTCCAATAGCCAGCCATTTTTCATAAACAATAAAAAATAATAAATAAAAATAAAATAAGAAGAAGAACATAAAGAGAAAAAGAACAAGATGACACAATCTAAGTCTAAAGATAAAGACAAAGAACATAGGTCAAAGAAAAACAACAAAGACAAAGGATAAAACTATAGACTTGTTTACATTTTTTGATGGAACAATTCTTCTCATCGAGATGGACAAGTTCATCTGTGGACACTCAGTTGCTTCATTAAAATGAACATTTTAATCTATAACTCTAAAGAGGAACGGTTTACTCTGAAAATAACCCAAACTTTGAAATTTGGGTGAACTATCACTTTAATAAAAATGTGTATTTAATTTTCTATAATTTAAGAAATGAAAAACAAGTGAAGCATCGAGTAAGAAAGTCTGAATTTTCCTCTTTTACAAGAATGCATTTATTGACATTCAAATGCACGTCGATGAAAAAGTAGCCATAAAACCCAAAGGTCAGCCCACTTACGTTTGATTGCGGCTCCGGTTCTGTTGATGGGGGCGAACGCCTTTTTCTTCCCTTTTCCTTTGAGCTCGGCGAGCGAAACCCTCTCGGGCTCATCGTCGTCATGATCGGACCTGACGGCGCCGTCGTCCAGTTCCATCATCACCTGTCGGGTGACGCGCGACTGAAGCGCTCTAAGAAAAGGTACGATCATTTAAAAAAAAGTGCTTTTGGTTACAGAGGACTTCATTGAGACGAAGTTTACTTGTGGAATTGTTGGAGTTTGTCAAGAGGCTGCGCAAAGTTCTTCATTCCCTCCTGGTAGATCCGATCGGCTTCCCTCCGCATTCCCTGAGTCTCGTAGATTTCTGACCAGGCGATGTAGAAGGAGGAGCACAACGTTCCGATCCCCTGAGCCTGCATGTACTGGAACATGGCGAGCGGCTCGGAGCTAATATTCGCCTGACGAAAAACACAAAAAGAACTCAGTAAAAGTTCACACTACGAGTTAAGGAAAAGACGACTTACAAATTTGATCCAGAGGTCGACATATCGGGGGTCGTTGTAATAATTCTCCTCGTTGGTGAACTTGGTCACAGCTTGTTCCAGCAGCATGGAAAGATTCGTCTCTTTTCCACCCCAGGGGAACGCTTGCTCCGTCCATTTAATGTATCTGTCAAACCACAACCAGGTCACTTGACTTTGCAACACATTTTACACTTTTCTAGTGACTTTACCAGAGCAAACAGAAGGGGTGTTAACGTTTGCAAGTGCAACAACCGTGGACACTTTTCTCTCCATCTCTGCGTTCATTTCTCCACAATATATATACACATGTCTGCAGTGTGAGGCTGCTGTTGACCAATAAGGTGTGTGTGATTTGGAGAGGTGTCAATAAATACTTTGACAGCGACTACTCACCTCAGAGTAAAAGTATGGAGTTTCTCAGAGTAGTATTAAGGAGACTCGCAGTGCAGCTTTGACAGATTTTTAAGCGAAACAGAAGGCATTTGTCATTTTTTTAAAATAAAATTAAAGGGGTATTAAAATGCACCATATAGTCAGAAAAATACTGTTAATTAAGTTGATGTATCTTTGTTTTAATCTAATGACAACTGGAAGGGCTTTGCTGCAATAGGATTAGTAGTTGTCTGAATGGAGACAGAACCTACTAGTGGTTCTATATTGCTTACATGTGTAATTAGTTACATGACAGTGACAACATGTAGTTATTGGTGTTTTTTGACACCCCTAGAGTGCAGACATCCGTCATCTTATCTAGTCTCTCTAAGATAAACACATTAAAGGCGCCGACGAGGACGGCTGCCTCTCCAGTAGCTCCGCAGCAATTTCTATAATTTTCTGTTTTTATTAATTTGTTTTACTATAACTTTTTTAAATGGATACTTTTGAACATGGAGAGAATCGTCTTGTTTACTCAAGAGAGGATCTACTATCGCTGAAGTCAATGGCACGGGCTGGAGATCGCCACGAGATCCCGATCGAACTTCAGCGCCGCTAGAGAGGCTGTCGAGCAGGCAAGAGGCTAAAGGCTAAGCTAACGGACAATCGGAGACGTCACAGACCAACGATCCCAACGATCACGATGGGGAACGTCAATTCACTGACGAATAAGATCGACGAGCTGTCTGCCCTCAACCAGCGGATCTACAGAGAGCAGCTTGTTGATCTTCACGGAGACGTGGCTCACTCAGCTGACTCCAGACTCACTCGTGGAGCTGCCTGGTTTCAGCACCATCAGAGCGGACAGAGACGCAGACGCTTGTGGGAAGCGCAGAGGAGGAGGTCTGATCATGTACGTGAATAAACGCTGGTGTAGCCCGGGACACGTTACTGTGAAGAAAGTCTCGTGTTGTCAAGATTTAGAACTGTTGGCTGTCAGCATGAGTCCATATTATCTACCGCGTTAGTTCAGTCACGTGATCGCACTCTGTGTTTACATTCCTCCGAGCGCTGCGGCTGCATCTGCCTGTGTGAAGATCCACACAATGACAGCTCAACTTCAGAATCAACTTCCTGAGGCGTTTATCATCATCTCTGGAGACTTTAATCATGCCAACCTAGACTCTACTCTGCCTACTTTCCATCAGGCTGTAGATTGTCCCACCAGGAATAACAGGACAATTGACCTTCTTTATTCCAACTTGAAGGACGCGTACAGAGCCAAACCTCTTCCTCCACTTGGAAGGTCCGATCATAACCTGGTCCACCTTCAGTCACAGTACACTCCTCTGGTGCAGAGACAGACTGTCAGAAAGTGGACACCAGCTGTGGAGGACGCCTTCAGAGACTGCTTTGACACCACAGACTGGGATGTGCTGCTGAAGTCTCATGGTGAGGACATCGAGGGACAGACACACTGTCTAACGGATTATTTAAATTTCTGCTTGGACGTTGTTGCCCCTACTAAGACTGTCCGCTGTTACCCTAATAATAAACCGTGGGTAACAAAATAGGTCAAGGATGTCCTTAACAGGAAGAAAGTGGCATTCAGGAGCAGGGACAGGGACGCCATGAGATCAGCACAGCAGGAGGTGAAGCGATGCTTGAGGGAGGCAAAGGACACCTACAGGTGGAGGTTGGAGGAGAAGCTGAGCCGAGAAGAAATAAGAGAGGTCTGGGATGGTGTTAAAACCCTATGATGTTTTTAGCAATAATCTTATCTATAATATTGTTACCATGATTATGTTAGCTATGATGTTTTTAGCAATAATCTTATCTATAATATTCATAGATTCATATCACTGGACACAAGACCAAGGCCTCTCTGACTGCAGTGGACACGGTGGAGGAGGCAAATGGACTGAACAACTTTTTCAACAGGTCTGAGCACTGAGTCACCTCACCCTCACTGCTGTCCGCCTCAGGACGTGCCCCACCTTCTTGTGCCCCCCCTAGCTCCACACAACCACTTCCCAGCTTCACCTCACTCCAGGTACAGGATGTACTTCGGAGGATTCGTCCAGGGAAGGCTGCTGGTCCTGATAAGGTGTCTGCTCAACTGCTAAAGACCTGCTCTGCTGAACTAGCTGAGCCGCTCCAGCATGTCTTCAACCTCAGTCTACGGCTGGGGAAAGTACCAACTCTGTGGAAGACTTCCTGTATCGTTCCAGTCCCTAAAAAGATCCGACCGAGTGTGCTGAACGATTACAGACCGGTGGCACCGACTTCGCAGCTGATGAAGACACTGGAGCGGCTGGTCCTCAAACATCTCAGGCCACAAGTCCAGCACGCGCAAGACCCCCTGCAGTTTGCCTACCGCCCAACAGTTGGTGTAGAAGATGCCATCCTTCACCTCCTGCATCGGACCTACTCCCACTTGGATAAAGGAAGCGGTTCAGTGAGAACCCTGTTCCTGGACTTTTCTAGTGCCTTCAACACCATCCAACCCACTCTGCTGCAGGGCAAACTGACTAAGATGCATGTGGACCTTGGTCTGGTCTCCTGGATTACGGATTATTTTACTGATCGACCACAGTATGTCAGGCTGAAGGACATCACGTCTGACACTGTGGTTTGCAGTACAGGAGCACCTCAGGGGACAGTACTGGCCCCCCTCCTCTTCACCATCTACACTTCAGACTTCTGCTACAACTCAGAGCTGAGTCTCATCCAGAAGTATGCTGACGACACTGCTATTGTTGGATGCATCAGGGACAACAGCGAAGACGAGTATAGGAGTCTGATACGTGACTTTGTGGACTGGAGTGAGAGGAACCACTTGCAGCTGAACACCTCAAAGACCAAGGAGCTGGTCTTGGACTTCGGGAGGTCCAGGACAAAGCCACGTCCAGTGTCCATCAGAGGCGACGAGGTGGAGATAGTTGTCAACTATAAGTACCTTGGTGTGTGGATGGACAGTAAACTGGACTGGTCCTTTAACACAGACCATGTATATAAGAAGGTTCAGAGTAGACTGTACTTTCTGAGGAGGCTTCGATCATTCAACATCTGCAAGAAGCTCCTCTGCATGTTCTACCAGTCTGTGGTGGCCAGTGTCATGTTCTATGCTGTGGTGTGTTGGGGTGGAAATGTGTCCAAGAGGGGTGTCAACAGGTTGGACAGGTTGATCAGGAGGGCTGGTTCTGTGGTTGGAATGAAGCTGGACTCACTGGTGACAGTTGCTGAGAGGAGATCATTGAACAAACTACTGTCCATCATGGATGATGACAGTCATCCTCTGAACACTGTCATCAGTGAGCAGAGAAGCAGAATGAGTGCACGAATGCTCCTACCCAGGTGCAAAACAAATAGACTCAAGGACTCATTCATTCCTCGGGCTATTAAATTGTACAATTCTGAGTTCGGGGGCAGGAGTGGAGTGAGAGTATCTGGATGTTCTCTCTCTGTCTTTGTATCCTTTGTCTTTGTTGTTTTTCTTTGACCTATGTTCTTTGTCTTTATCTTTAGACTTAGATTGTGTCATCTTGTTCTTTTTCTCTTTATGTTCTTCTTCTTATTTTATTTTTATTTATTATTTTTTATTGTTTATGAAAAATTGCTGGCTATTGGAAAAAAAACAATTTCCCGAAGGAGACCTCCTGAGGGATCAATAAAGTTTTACCTTACCTTACCTTATAATGAAAACTTCTCGTCCAAGCAAAAGTGATCAAACTTACCGATCCCAAACGTCAAGTGGATCATCGCCTTCATACAGTCGCAGCTCGGATTCAAAAGCGCTGTGACAGGTGAGATCGGAGGTGAACAATCGTGTAACATGTTAACAAAACAGTTCACATGGGAAGTTGAGCCCGTACTTTCTCTGTTGGTCGACGGCGGCGCTGACACCCTCCTGTTGAGAGAGAGCCTGGCAGAGCGCCGCTGCGTTTCTTCCTCGCCTGAGTGGCTGAATGTTCTCCTTGCACAGCTCCCACTCCACGTCGCCTTCTGCCATTGTGGTTATCTTGAAAAGTAAACAGGGTTCATTCAAGTTTTTTGATCATCACACATGTTAGACTTGCACAAAGATGGTGTTGGATACTGTCAAATGCATCAACTGAGGATTACCAGTTCTACAGTTAGCATAGCTGTTTGCTACACCAAAATTGTGTTGTTTAAAACCAATCTATAGTTGTGTATCCAAAGTTATTTCAATCCTGATCAATGGAGAATTGAAAAGCTGTGATATTCCCAAACCAGTAAAGGCTTAAATCAAATTGAAAAGTCAAATTGCTGGAGGAAAATACAATAACGCGTCAACTTAACGAACATCTGCTGTGTATCGCAAACAGTACACAATTGCACATATGCAACTTCATAACAGAATAAGTATAAACGTTATGCATGCACATGTAAAACCTGTAACACATTTAAAACTGGAACTTTATATACAACTCGGTTGAAAACGTACAAGATAAGCTAAACGGCTAATCATAACATCGAGATGCTAACTCTGAGCTAAAACTAGCCGTTTGAAAACGCTGTTGTTTCTTTCCTGCACTTAGACATTAAAAAATACAATATCAAGTATATTTTTATTTTTAAATTACCTGATAAAGGGCTTGTTTGTCCTCGTATCTTTTCAACGGTGAAACACGCTTCGTTCGTTGGCTGCTTAGACGTTTTGAACGGGGACCGCCGAAGGGATTTGGGAAGATCTGATTGGCTGAAATTAAAACAGGAAACTACGTCATTTCGTCACTCGAGTTTCCGGAACTCTTCCTGTTTTGATTGTAGCCGTCGGAGGAGAGAAAGCTGCTGCACGCAGTGTGTATGATCAACTATATTTGTGGTATCGCTGCTTTTATGAACTTCTTCTGTTATTCCGGCTGGGCATGGATAGCCGCTGTTACTGCTGCGCGACCAAATTTAACCTCTTCAAAAAGGAGGTATGTCTTAATGGCTTTGTATGAGCAGGAATAAAAGTAGCTGAGTTTGACATTTTTTCTCCTCCAGCTGGGGTGTAAGAACTGCGGCCGATCCTTCTGCTCCAGCTGCTTGACTCTCAGTGCTGTGGTGCCTCGCTGTGGCAACACTCAGCAAAAGGTCTGCAAGCAATGTCACTCGCATCTCACAGGGTAAGAAAACCTGCTCATCTCTTTTTTTAAATGACACTGGGATCACTAATAAGTTTCCTTAATGTTCTCCTTCTATCAAGTGGTGGACCTCCTGACTCTGGTGGCAGATGGTCACCCCCTGAAAACTACAAAAAGTCAGTGCCAGTCAACATATTAGTTAGTCATTGAATGGTTCAGACAGTAAATTAAAATCTAAAAATTAAAAAGAAAGACTTAAAAATCTATCCTTTTGAGTCTTGTTAAGGCAATGAAGTTATGAATATTAGTGATTTATTACTATTTTATATGTTTAACTCTTTTTTTTTTTTATTCTAAATGTTTATTTTTTTGTTTTGCTGCCAACAGAATTAAATTGCACAGCACTGTCTGAATAATAATAATAAAAATAATAATATTGCTCTTTGGGAATAACATAAGTCTAAAATTGTTCAATTGTTCCTACCCTATGCCTTATGTTTACCTCAAAGCCTGATAATATATCTTTGACATGCTTCTTTCCACAGACGTGTTGCTGCCTATGAAGCCAAACAACATGGGACCTCATCTCAGCCTTCTGCACATGGTGTCAGCAGATCTGTGAAAGTTCCTCCTTCAAGCAAAAACATGAGCAAGGAAGATCAGGCGATCGCTGACAGACTTCAAAAACTAAAAGAAGACACAAAGCCAAGTAATTCTCGTAATTCATCCATTTCACAGACTGGTTATTTTCACTTATAACTCTCTCATCTCTTGGATAGAGAATCTCCCAACACAACGAGAGATTGAGCAGAGACTTGTTGCTCTTAAAGGTCCAAGCCAGCTGGTGCCGTCTACAGCAGAAATGGAGGATCGCCTCGCAGCTTTAAAGGGTCAAACCCCACCTTCACAAGCTCCACCTGCTGTGAGCAAAACATTTACGCAGAAAATAATCCAAAATGATTGGAAATAAACACAAATTACATGCATAACAATTTACAAACATCAGCAAAAGGAAGATGAATAAGTGGATTTAATTTCAGGTGCATCCGCCTCCAGATCGCAGAACTCAGACCGAAAAAGCAAACGATCTTTTGACTCAGCTGTCGGAGGAAGTGGCTATCGATGGTCAACACATGAACCCAGAGTCCAGTAAGTTACGGATCATCGTTACGCGTCATAAGTGTAGCCAGGAATGAATCTCTAAAATCATTTCTCTTCCGCCTCAGGTGCAAACAGACTCATGAACGACCTCAATAAGGGAGAAGAGAGCACTATAGAAGATAATTTGGAGGACAACCAGAGTGAGGTCAAGGACCTGGAGGCAGAAAAGCAGCGTCTGGTCGATGAGGCCATAAGGGAGCTGAAACAAGACCAACACACTCAGGATCAGATCCTTGACATGGCCAAGAGGCTGGCGGTGCTGAGAGGACAGGACCCAGAGAAAGGTAGACTGCAAATGTTTTCTCTCATTATTGAATATAAAACCTAGATTCAAAGTCAGGTTTGAAATTTGGACTTTAAAAAGTTAACAGGAATTAGTCAAATATATTTTAAAGCTAAGCTAAATTGTAGCCATTAATCTTGTTTTCATATTTTTGATGAAGTAAGTCAGTCATTTATATTTGCTTAACACTGCACACAAGGTTATATATTGCATTTTCAATCTAGTTACCATGGAAAACTTCAAGCAGCCGGACAGCGATGAGGAGACAGAAGAAGAAGCTGTGATGAGGGTCTTGAAACAGGTTTGAAAACATTCTTGATCATTTTTCCATTTTTCCATCAGCTATTCATTATTTTTTAGTTTTGTCGTTTAATCTTCAACTTGTGAAAATCTGTTGCAAAATTCATGCTTTTTTTCCTTTAAAAAAATAACAACTGATAAGACGATGATCAAATGAATCTCTGTTGCTGCAGCTCTCAGAAGAAGCAGCCATAGATGAAGCCAGTGGCTACAACATCCCCTTCGTGGAGCACAGTGGACCCCAAAATAAAGAGAAGAAAGCAGCGAAAAAGAAGCAGGTACTGTAAGAACAATTTATGTTATTCATTTGAAAATGTTTTTGGATACTCAAAAAAAATCTGATTAATAAGTAGAACTATTTTACCGTATTTAAAACCGCAAAGCATGAAATAGGAGTCTTGAAACTGTCCGGGGGGGTCTCCAGAGGTCAGTTCTTGTAGAGCCTTTGACAATTTGTATTTAGTTGTTTAATGGATTGCATGAATTAATTGGATATGTTATTTTATAAATCTGTTCCATCTTAACTTTATAATCAGAATCAGAAACATAGGAATTTTGGGGGGTTTTCAGGACAGGATAAAAGAATGAAACAAGATAACACATAAGACATCTTTATATTAATGATAAGTTTGATGGGATATTTATTCCTTAGCACTTCATTTTGAAGATTTAGTTTGAAACAAAACCTCAAAATTTGTTTTGGAAAGACGCCACGACCCGCAGCTCCTCCGGCCTCAGACAGCGACGACGAGGAACTTCCCTGGTGCTGCGTCTGCAACGAAGACGCCGTCCTCCGATGTCACACCTGCGACGGAGACTTGTTCTGCAAGCGCTGCTTCAGGTTCGTCGCTCCAGCACCCCCCCTTCCTCCCTCCTCTGAGCAGATCTTTTTCCGCGATCGTGAGCCAAAGCCATTTGGAATTCAAGCTGCGACCCAGAAAGGGCCGCGGCCATACTGCTCAGCAGCATGAATATCAAGTATTTAGTGTGATAAATTATCAACCCGCTTCGTCTCCGCAGGGAAGTCCACGATGAGTTCGACAGGAAGGAGCATCGCACCGCCGGCTACACGGCGCCGAAGAAGACGAAGACGTGATGACAGACTGCAGGTGTCCCACTCTGATTACATCACATGCTTTAAACTGAAAGTGGCTTTAAATCATCATCAAACAATCTTAACTAGTCTGAACCATAATCTGTGTTATTAAGAGATGAACAATATTTAGTTTCTCACTTAAAGTAGTAGTAGGGATCTAAATGTCAAAATGGAAAAATAACTGAATTGCTATGAAAATACAAATACAAAAAATGAGATTAATATGATTAAAAAGGTTTCTCTCTTTCCTCAGACTACACACAATGATGTGTTTTCAATCCAGTTTCATGAGTAGTTTTTAGCAGCGAGCTAACGGTACCATGGTGGTAGTGGGTGTTCTAGCAGCAGACGGTTGCTGATATTTGACGTTTCTTAATGCTACGCCTTAATTGCCACGTAGAACTGTAACGTACGCACTTTAGATCCAGAAGACGACGCGGATGACCACGTTGAATAGTCAAAGGTTTAACATTTGGCTCCTCAATAAAGACTAAACAAATGTGTCTTCCATCATTTGTGTCTCGGATACATTTTATTTTCCTTTTAATTTTTTTTTTTTTTTGCTGAAAGATCTTCTTTATAATGTTTTCAGCATAAAATAGACTATAAAGAAATTGTGACGATACATTAAACTAAACTCTTGTGTGACTGGGTGACGGCAGGAATGGCGTCGGGCGTCTTCTAGGGGGCGACAGACTCTGTCACGATCAGGTGAAAACAAACAATAAAGGCACCGTCAGTCAACAAGAGTGCAGGCTCATCATCCGTAATTACTCCATTCTCTTGGGGGGTTTGTTCCATTAACGTGCACATGAAGGTCGGTAATGTGTTTGCCTTTCTGTGTCGCGCTCCGACCAGAGACAGGAAATGGAGGAGGATAATGGACGCACGCTTAATGGAACTTCCTGTCGCTGATTTCTGCTTTGTTTAGCGTCGACACGTGAGCGATTCGGTTGGCGTCGTTCTCTCTCTCTCTCTCTCTCTGGATGTTTGCTCAGTTCTGCTGGATCACATTACTCTGCCATTGATTCTCCATTTTATTTACTCGACAGTTAAAGCAGGGCTGTCGATATCAACTTCGCGAGGCGATCAATCTGGAAACTGTCTCTGTGGTTAAGCGTGTCGGATTTTCACTGTCATGGCTCCCAGAGGAGGGCGGTGACCTTTGACCCCAGAGGATTTGCTTTTCCTTTACCGGAGTCAAACTCCTTGTAATGATCATCTAAAATACTCGTCCACCTAAACGGGCTCTGTAAAGTGGACCCTAATCTGGTGGTGCACTTGTTCAGGGGTCAGTTGTAGACCATCTTCACCATGGGCGGTGCTAGCATAGCACTTGACTTTTGTTGATATTGTAGCACCTTGAGTTGCATCGTCTCATATTAGTGTTTTTAAATAAAGTTTGATTAATTGAATAGGTCTTTTAGGTTGTGGTCGTAGATAACTGCTAGCTACATGTTGCGTTGTTGATTGTTTGGTCGTGATAAGAGGACAAAAAAATAAAATTAATAAGCAATATTTGGTGTCACAGGTAGCATGATAATAAGTAACAGTAGTTCAGAGTTCTTGAAATTAATAAAGCATTAAATTCATTTTATATATATATATATATATATATATATATATATATATATATATATATATACTTTATATAATATAAAAAAATATGGCCTTAATTGGCATCAAACATCTACAATTTTAAATTCTCAAAAGTCATTAAAATGTTTGTTTTTATAATCTAAAAATATATAGTAACGTATATTTATTTATTTGGATTTTGTTCAGGATTTTTGATAACTAGCGCAATTGGAGTCAAGGAAAGTTTTTCAATTGACTTATGTTTATAATGTAATGTTAAAAAAAAACATTGGTAAAATTGGCCCTTAACCTATTAAATTAACATAGGTTTATTTATATTATTTTGGTAGATTTTTAAATTCAAATTCAAGTATCCCTACAAATTCTTTAATTGAATTAGTAAGTAAGTAAGTCATTTTTATTTGTATAGCGCTTTTCTAGACTAGCTGCAGCTGTAGGAACCAGTCGTAGCATATGCTAGCTGTAGCTCATTCCATTTAAAACACAACACTCCTGAAAATGTTCCCTTTTTATTGACTGAACAAAAATATATGTACATAAATAGGCAAAAAATTCTTCCACCAAAATAAAGAGGAAATTACACCGTTGGGATCACATGATGTCTCATAGAAGTCCTTCAAAACAAATCGTACAAAAAAATCATGGTAAGCCGGCTGCTGTGGTGCGAGACTGACCGGAGAAGAGGGGGCGGGTCTTCTGACGTCATGGGAGGCGCTCACACACACACACTTGTTGTGCTGGAAATCATTTGACCTAGAATTATTTCTTCGATGGCCCGGACAGTTTGCGTAGACCCTTTATCCTGTAGAGCAGCCCGTTGATGAATTCCTGTCGGAGAGAAAGACGTGATGATATTTTAGTTTTAACGCCGTTATCTGCACATTTCTTACCTCCTTTGGCTTCCCACATTCCTGCAGTAACTCCTGACAAGAAAGTGGATAAAAAAAAAGATGAATAACAAGATGATCAGTTGGTCACAAACATTTCTACATGAATCTAAATCTAAATCAACAAATACATTTAAAAAACATTCACAAATGAAGCACATTTCAAAAAAATAAATGAAATATTTGAAAGATTCATGCCCTAAAATTTGTATTTAGCATAAAAATTAAATTTAAATTAATTTGTCATATTAGTTGTACAATTTCCAATCAGTAGAATATATATATTTGTAAATTTGATATAAATTATAAGTCCTTTTTTAAAAATAGAATAAAAAATATCTATAGATATATATATATATATATATATATGTTTTTTTTCTGTCAGATCCTTTTATTCTCCATTTATTATTATGCATATATATTTTTTAAATAATATGTTCTCTCATATTGACTATAGTTTAATTATAACGTGTTTATCCTCACATTGTTAAAATGAATGTGAAAATAGATTTCATATTTTATTCTGACCTGTAGCCGAGTTCTCTGTCCCTCGTCTGTCAGCTCCAGGAGCTCGTCTATGTCGATCTCTAACTCTGGGATATCTTCCTCCTGCAAGAACACACACACACACACACACACACGCACACCCCCACACACACACAGACACACACACACACGTTGAGTCCGCGATCGATAGTGACAAGGTTTAATGTCATTGAGTGTGTCAGACACTTCCACAACTGAGATTTGATCCGGAACGTTGCGCATCATGGAATTCATGTCATTACATCCGAGGAATCGGGAACAATAGTTTGTCCCAGCTACTCGGGGTAAGAGGTAGTAGGACACTATTAGGTCTGTCACATTAACAAATAAGCTAAAGGAAATATTTTAAAAAATAGTAGATTGAATATTGAAGATTGTGTATTAGTTTATTAAGATTCCAGTGGAAGTCTAGGGACTCGTTGGACAGGAAGTGCTGCAGGTCAGTGAGTCTCACAGAAGTGTGTCTCGCAGACATCAGCAGAATCACGCCGGGTTGGAACTGGCAGCCAGTAACAATTAGAGCGAGCACTGGGGAGCGTGAGGATCCATCCCTGCTCAGCACTTCCACATCCATTAGCTCTCCTCCCGTCCACCAGCGGGTCCGCAACAAGAATCACCCGCCGGAAAATATCAACCCAGATAATTGTTTTTAACCTCATTTTTTTATATATATATATTATTATATTAAGACGATTTACACACATTTTGGTGCCTCATTTCCCTGATGAAAATCTTTAACATGTATTAAAAATAACATTAGAATCAGTGGGTCGCTGCACTTTATTTAAAGATAATATAGATATTTAGTCCTTTTAAAAAAAGATTAAAATAAAATAAAGTTTTGTAAGATTCTTTCATTCTCAGTATTTAATATCATATTTATTTTCAATAATATATTTATCATTAGAACAGGTTCATCCTCATATTATTATGTTATTATCATTGTTAAAGAAACAGTGGTTCTATTTCACACGTGTGATTATAAAAAAACAAAACAATTATATTAAACTGTTTTAAAAGATATAATCACTGAGTTGCTGCACTTAATTTAAAAGTAATATTTATTACTTTTTTTGAATAGAAATTTTAAACATTATTCTGCCAGATTATTTTATATTATCTTTTTTAATGTTACATTTTAATTATTAGAACATGTTTATCCTTTTACTGTCATTGACAAAGAAACAGATTTGTTTTAATCAACATGTTAAAACATGTATTTAGTATTTATTCTGAATTTATTCTCTATATTAACATGTATTTAAAAATATATTAGAATCAGACAATTTAGCCCCAAATTAATGCTGACAGAAGAACAGACAGATGGTATTGAAAAAACCTTGTGGAAATACAAAAGAAAGCTTAATCTGGAAAACAAAGGTTTTTTATTCTTTTTGGGGCGTTTTTTAAGAAACACATTAAATGCTAGTTTTAGTTTCATGGCATAGTTTTTGATATCCTTAACATTTGATCTTGTTTTTTTTTTTACATTTTGTCTTTTTGTTTTTGCATCTTATTCTGAGTGTTCTACTTGCCAAGAAAAAACAAAATAACTAGTGCATGAGCCGAGGAGGTTTAAAGTGCCAATATAAACATCTATATATAAATTATTAGTCTCTAAATATGACTATAAGGTTTTTTATTTGAGGACTTTTGTCATTTTCTGAGTATTTATTGCCTCCACAAGTGAATATAATCAAAAACAATTGGAAAAAAAAGAGATTTTATGTTAGATTAAAGTTTTCTAAAATTAAAGTTAATTTTAGATAGAACTTTATTGATCAGCATATTTAGCTTGATTTTACACTTTTCGCTACTTTATTTTAGCTTGATGGCCCCTCACTATGAGCACTGTATAAAATGTGACCACTGCTCCATATTGATCAACAGTATACCATGATAAAAGTAGGATAACGATGTAAACAACCTTTAACTTTCCAAGGAAGCGTCTTTGAAGTCTTAAGTGGAATTTTTTCAGATGGAGCTTCATGGTTTTGTGATGATGTTGGAGGCCCCGTTGAAGTGGGAAAGAAGCAAACTGAAGCAGAAATATTTGTTGACACAGATTTGTGCGTCCATGAATATGAAAGCTGCTCTCAGCGGACGCATCGCATCAATAACGGAGCGAGTGGAAACGAGCACTCGACTCCTGACTCGTCTATTTTTCATCGCACACTCAAGAGTTTAGATGGGATTTCAAACCAAACTTTGTTTTGTTGACGGATGACTGGCTCTTGTGAGCGAGTGACTTGGCAGTGACGGTGATTCATATGTGATCTGGGGCGCACTCGTTGAGGGGCCACATGAGGACCTTTCATCCTGCTGGTGCGGCCCCTGCTGTCGAGATGATAAAATGTATTTAAAAAAGAATCATAATTTTAACAAATAAACATATTTAATGAACATAACATCTTAAGACGTTTCTATTTGTTCAGACTTTTCCTTGATTTTCTGGAACTCCTGTGTTGTTCTCAGTATTATCTTGATCTTTAAAGTATGTACTTTTTTGAGTATCGTTTTGATTGTTTAAGCGCTTTGTGACCCTGGTCTCGAAAAGCGCTATATAAATAAATATTACTTACTTACTTACATAGATTTGGATTATTGTATTAGTCAGTTGGAGTATAATTAGCTTTTGGATAATAATTCACACTACATGGCAAACATAAATATATATTATATTTTTTTAATGAGTTTTGTCTTAATAAAAGAGATTATAATGCATATATTAATTTTAATATATTGCAGACCTCAACATAAAGGATAAAATCACGTTTTTATGTCTCGTTTATTTCGTGGGTGTAACAGTACATACATAACACGTTGTTTGAGCTAGCATTAGCTGATGCTAACTAGCACTAAATTCCAAATAACAGAACCAGGCTGATAACCTTCCTATTTCACCTAAAATAAGATTTTTTGTTGTTAGTTCTTCGTCCTAAGTCTCTTTGATTCAACTTAAATCTAAAATTAGCGAATAAATTGGTAAAAAAGTGAAATTAAAGTGAAAGATTTCCAGCTGCAGCAAACTAGCACTAGGTAGCGTGAGCTAATAAACAAACACAGAGCTCAAAACGATTTTGTAAGTAGCTTTTTCCTCTGCTGGTGTTTCGCTCTCTCTTCAAGCTCATAGTCACCCGGGATCCCTTAGTTTTAACGTTTTAATGTCATGATAACAAGTCCAGGAAGTAAAACTGTTATCAGCTTCCATTTTTCCTGAAACACTCGTAGATAAATACACTCTCTTTATCGTGTTTTCGAGCCACATTTTCCTAAGAATACAATGGAAACTAGAAAATTTGCATCGCCAGTAGAAAATGTAAATGCTGAATCTGTAAAGTAAAATGCTTGAAAGTATTGAATTATTATTCAAAGTAAAAATGTGTGGAAACAGTTGAAATGATGGCATGAAGGAGAAAGACTGATGTGAAGATGATGAAATAAAGTGAATAAGATTGAGTAGAAGAAAAAAGAAGAGTTTGTAGAAGAAGTCTACAAACTCTTTGTAGAAGAGTCTGTAATTAGTAGAAGTAGAAGTAGTAGTGAAGTAGCGGGAGTAGAATAAGTAGTAAAAGTAGTATAATAATTAGTAGTAGTAGTAGAAGTAGTAGTAGAAAGGGTAGAAGTAGTGGGAGTAGAATAAGTAGTAGAAGTAGTAGAATAGTTACTATGAGTTGTAGAAGTAGTCATAGTAGAAGTAGAAGAAGTAGTAGTAGATGTAGTAGTAGATATAGTGGGAGTAGAAGTAGTAGTAGAATTAGAATAAGTAGTAGTAGATGTAGTGGGAGTAGAAGTATTAGTAGAATTAGTAGAAGTAGAATAAGTAGTGGGAGTAGAAGTAGTAGTAGAATTAGAATAGTAGTAGATGTAGTGGGAGTAAAAGTTGTAGTAGAATTAGAATAAGTAGTAGTAGATGTAGTGGTAGTAGAAGTAGTAGTAGAAGTAGAAGTAGTAGAAGAATTAGAATAAGTAGTAGTAGATGTAGTGGGAGTAGAAGTAGTAGTCAAATTAGTAGTAGAAGTAGCAGAAGTAGTAGTAATATTAGTAGTAAGTAGACAAAAGTGTTTTTAAAGTTGAATGAAGTTTCTAGGTGTGAGTAGATAAATGTACATGAAGGTCAAAGTGGAAGGATTTGAAACATGACTTGAAGATTTTTATCATTCAAGTGAATGAGGGAAAATTTGAAGAAAAATAGAAATAGAAGAAAGATGGAAAGAAAGATAGAACATAGTCTGCATTTTGGGAAAAAGTCGAATTGATAAAAGTTTGAATGGTTAAAATGGAATAACATTTGTATTTATTGTTTAGAATTTGGTGTATTTTACTTTCTGATGATGAAAAATTCAGTCAATAACGGAGGCGACGGCACCAAATTAAATCTGTTTATGGACTTTTTTAATGTATTTTATTGGAAGAACATTTTTTTCTAATTCAATTAATGGAGGAACATTTAAGTCTGTAGCGACTCATGAACAACTGTCTTATAATGTTGTCATTTCTCTGATTCTTTTTGCCCTTCGTTGAAAAGAAGTGACGGTGGCGAGCACCGGACGAGCAGCGCTGGTATAAATTATAGCGGCAGCTAAATAATTCAGGCGGCGAGGCAGGGGGCGCTGGTAAACCCTTCCATGCGGAAGACTCGTAGCACCGGCAGAGAAAAAACCTTCCTCCGAGTCTGAAGCGATGCAACATTCATGAGCTCGTGGATCGTCCTCAAGTCTTCGTCCCGACGAGACGACCATGCAAATATTTGGACGATGAAGTGGAAGGAAGTGTGTTTTTTTTTAAGGAGGACATTTCTTTATTTAAATGTGGAGGCTGAGTCGACAGGAGGGAGGTGAACACACACTTGCAACTCTATAGTTGCTAACCGTGATGTCCGCTGCCTCTTACCCTGTGTAGCTGGGACCTCTGCATTCTAATCACATGTTTGGATGTACTTTCATTCCAAGACACCTTTATTTTTATTTAACCTTTTTTATACTAATATCACAGTTTGACATATTTCATTGTTTTTATCTGCTATGCTCACTCACTCCCTCTCAGTGAACTCAGCTCACAATCCTGCTAATATAACCCTTTTTTGTTTTATTTTATGAGCAGCAATCGGTCAGGAGTTATTGTACTCAAAAGCAAGTGTGATTCCTGACGCATGTGCAGGTGAATCTGCTCTGGGTTTGGGCCGTGCTATTACCGTAATGGCAGTCATATAAGTGCAAAGTAGATTTGTTTTTTATAAATAAGTTAAAACTTGGAGGTAGTTTTTACTCACGATGACCTACATTTATGAGAAACAGAAGATTGAAATTAAAGTACATTTCAGTAGCTGACATCTCTTAAAGGGAATTATTTAAAATTGTTCCAAGGTCACCATGAGATTCTGGTCCTCAAAAGAATTTGGGCCGAACTCCACCAACATCTCAACAAGTTTCCTCCTGCTACTATAGCATTGAGAGCCCTTGTGTTATCTCTGGGTCAAGGTTCCCTGAAAACAAATGTGTTTGTGGTATCCCTTGTGTTGTCTCTGGGTCATGGTGACCCGAAAACAAATGTGTTTGTGCTATCCCTTGTGTTGTCTCTGGGTCAAGGTGGCCCCGAAAACAAATGTGTTTGTGGTATCCCTCGTGTTGTCTCTTGATCAAGGTTCCCTGAATAAAAATAATGGGTTTGTGGTATCCCTTGTGTCTTATCTGGGTCAAGGTGACCCCAAAAAAAAACGTGTTTGTGGTATCCCTTGTGTTGTTTCTGGGTCAAGGGGAACGACCTCCCTGGCATATGCAGTGGTGGAGGTCGGGCCGAGATAAATAACGGTTAAAAAACTTAAATGATGTCACTCTCAACAAATCTATATTCTGTATTCTGTATATCTATATTGTCAGGGAAAAAAATAAGTGAAAATATCCCTAATATGTCAGGAAAAGTTCAGAAACAAATACTAACGAGGTAAAGGTGTTACAAAGTGGAATAATGTCCAGACATTATAATGATAAACTAATAATACGCTTTTTAATTGAATATTATTTCAAATTTTATGCATTTTATTTCAATAAAATCCACTTATTTAATTTCCAAATATATGTTCTATTTTATTTTTAATTTAATTTTGAGAGATCCTCACCCTAAAACCAAAAAAATAATAATATTTACAATTTAAAAGCTATTAATAAAATAAATAACAAAAATTGTTGTTATCTGCCTGAAATGTTTGTTCACGTTTATATTCTGATCCACCGACATAATAAAATCAAAGTGTTCTGCGTCCAGTCGTAGATGTGTGTGTGTGTGTGTGTGCGCGTGCGTGTGTGCGTGTGTGTGTGTGTGTGTGGTCCTCCCACACCCGTGCAGCCTCCTGTAGGTGACGAGACATCTGTTGCCATGGTTCCCTCGTCGGGAGATGCCAATCGAATCAATGTTGCTGCCTGTGACATAATTGGATCGTATCCGGAGTAGAGTTTCCGTGAATCACGGGGGGGAGTGTGTTGTTGAAAGATGTTTTTCACCAATTCCTGGTAGCTTTTAATTTGATCTCCTGCTACGCTAGCTCTCGCGCTAACGCCCCGGAGGGAAAACAAATCTGAGGGATTCAGTGAACGCCTCTGTGCTCGACTCATCTGGTCTTCTTGGCTCTGATTCAAATTGTATCTTAAAGACGCTACTTTTTCTCAACAATAATATTATAATAATAACCATATATTAATGATTTTTTCTTTTAAATTTGATTGGTTGTGCTTTTATTAATTAACGTGAAATAATCTCCTTGGCAGAGGTATGATATTCCTGTGTCTACGTAGTTAGATACCTTTTTTAACTTTTGAAATGTCAATAATAAAAATGAGCTTACAGTTGTGGAATATAGGTGTAACACACACTAAAGAAAGGGAGCTCCAGATCGACAAATCCTTCAAGAGATTGGTGGATCCAGATGGTTAATCCAAGTGGTTTCAAGCCCCTCGTGATTCCAACGAATGGTTCAGTGGACGAAGCTAAGACCTGCAAGGACTAGCAAGTCTTAGCATCCAGATATTTTTTATAACTCCGTGAGGGAGTGTCAGCGACGAAGGTTGAGAGTCCGACGTGAATTAAAAAAAAAAAAAAATCCTACCTCGCAGTCGAACAGCAGGTGCAGCTGCTCGTCGATCCACTCCTCGATGTCCAGCCTCCTCTGCAGGTCCTTGCGGTTGTACTTCACCGTCAGCTTGCCCAGCTTGCGGTGAGCCGGCTCCGCCGCCTTGTCCGCCGACCGGAACATCACCCTGGACTGGGTGTTGGGTTCTGACGCCATGGAAGGGGGGGTACGCTCTCACAGAGAGAGACACAGATGAACCTTCAGTCTTCCAGAGGATTGTTCCAAGTCCTGCGAGCGAGTCTCTCTGCCTCTGGTTCTCCGCTTGTCCTCGCTCACCTCCTTCCTCCCTCGCTCGCTCTCGCTCTCCACCCACAGGCTGCACAGTCAGGAGGATGGTAATGAGATATAGGTTTGTGTGTGTGTGTGTGTGTGTTTGTGGGTGTGTGTGCGAGTCGGCCACAACAAAGGGAAGCAAAGGTCAATTACTGCAATAAAACTTGGAGAGGGTGCGAGGGCAGTTTAGTCAGCGGTGGAAAGAGCATTAAAATATTCTACTGGAGTAAAAGTACTTTCAGATCAAATTTCACTCAAGTACTCATCAAAAATGGATCATTTGATATTGACGTCTATTATTGACTTTCAGGTGCCACGATAGCGATGGGAGTGGTTGTTGCTAGCGAGAGCCACCACAGAAAACTACAAATTAAATCAACCATAAGCTAAAAGAAGAGGAGTTTTGGACAATTTGGCCAAAATTACATCCTTGTTTTGAACCTGTTTTCATTGTTTCTTGGCCTGAAAAATGTTCTTTCTCATGTACGATGCTAGTCTCTTCTTCCATCTGAATTCGCTCTATGGCTGAGAAAGGATGGAATGCACTTTTGCAACGTATTTATCAAAAACGTCTTTAATCAAAGCGTAAAAAATGTTTGCGATATTTCAGTTTTTTTTATTGAAATTCATGAGTTTAGCGATAAGACATTTTTTTCTTAGGGTGAGAACCAATTTGAAGTAATAGTAAATAAAATGTAGTAGTATTTTAACTGGGATGCCTGAAGGAAACGACTTGTACGAAGATCTGACAGCACTGAACTTGAAAAAAAAACAAAACCATAAAGGAAGGGTAGGTGTTCCTCAAAATGTCCTTTCAAATTCCAAAACAAATTGGTTGAGTGTAAGAATATAAAAACAAATCTTGTACCAAAAGCTGGTTTAAGATCAAGGTTTAGGTTGAAGTCAATTAAAGGTCAGGGGTTAAGGTTCACCTTGACCCAATAGCAACCCAAGGGATACCACAAATACACTTGTTTCCAGGCCTTTGTGTCTTCTTGAACACCTATGGTTAGAGTTAAATTAGGGTTCAGGTGAGTCTGAGAAACTAGACACGGTTTGTTTTTTTTATCCATGACAGGAACTTTCCACGGTCATGTTACGACGTTAATAATTATTTTTTGTCTGTTTTTTGAGGCGAACGTCCGGCCGGTCAAGGCGACTGCGCTGCACCTGCTGTCCCTTAGAAACCCTGAATTATTGAGCAGCTCCAGCAGCTCCAGCAGATCTCCTTTCCCGTCAAACAAATCCATTCATCTCACGTTCCCACTGCTTAGTTCCGCACCGCCGGGTCGTCCCACAAACACCTGCGAGGAGTGCTCCCTCACCTCGGACCCGGCCCACTGAGCACCAGAACATCTCACCAGAACAGATAGATCTTATGACGTCATTGGTATTTACGACCACTTCTCTCTCTCTTATGTCATCACTTCCTGTTTGCTTGACGACTCAATTGGATGACTCAAAGGATGAATCAGCACCTGTGAGTACTTTGAGGTGAAACTAGATTTCGAAATGATTGTTTGTGAAATTTATTATTGAATATTAGGTCAAAAATATTCCTTAGAAATGGAGAAAAAAAAATCCTTTTGGTCAATAAGGACGCGAACCTGTAGATGGTGTGATGGCGCCATCTTTTGGATTCACTTCGCATTACGGTATTATTTAAGATTTCTTAATTAACTTATAATATACACGTTAATGTTTTTTTTTATAATGTGTATACAACACAAGTGTTGGTATTTATTCAATTATATTTTCAAGAAGATAAACGCTATGTAATAAATATGATTTGCTCTAATACCGTGCTCTTTAAATAGACGGAACATATTAGATGAATAAACTTATTATTAATAATAATTATGTAAATATGTTGTACTTTTTTTGAAAGAAAATAAATTAATGATCTGTCATGATGTGCTGAAGGAAACGTATAAATAGTTACTTGTTATTGTTTGTTATTAATTAATTGATATTCATTGATTAACTATTTAATTCAGTTTCAATATAAAAGTTATATTTTCTTCTTTTTTTTACATAAATGTTCATGAGTGTGCTTTTTTAACCCAGAAAAATGATTAATTTAAAAATACCCTTTCCCCCCCCGTCTTCACTTTACCTGTTCGTAAGAATAACCCCCAGGTATTCTAGGAACTGTATCGGTCATGAAAAAAAGGGAGTGGCATCCCAGTGGAATTTCACTTCCTGTTTCTCAGGTGAGTCACTTTTGGTCGCAGGTCGTGTCGTGAGTGGATTGTTTTGCCTCAAACGAGATTAACTCACTTTTGGAAGTTACTCAACCCGTCCAGGTGAGCTCTGTTCACTTATCTTAACTCGTGTTTAAGTTGTTTTTAATTTAGTTTTTGTTGTGTCTCTGCGGCCTGATCTCACCTTTACTGTCTCCATTACAGCGGCTTCTCCTCTGAAGGCGTTTTTCTAAACATGAATCTAGTCTTGAAGGGACTTCTGTCGCTTCAGTTCCTGCTGCTCTTGGACTCCGTTCAAGGACAAGAACTCGGGGCGGAATGTTTGGACAAATTCAAGGAGGGACGAGAGCACTTCGTCCTGGACGCGGATGAGTCCGTGAAGGACGGGGCGACGTTCCTGTCCTCGCCCAAGCTGACCCGGGTCCGGGACTGCGTGGTGTCCTGCTGCAAGGACCCGCGCTGTAACGTGGCCTTCATGGAGCGGGACAGCGAGGAGAACCTGGTCAAGTCCTGCTTCTTGTTCGACTGCCTGTACAAGAAGAAGTACGTGTGTCGCTTCGCCAGGAAGAAGGGTTACCTCAACTACATCCTGGACTCGGTGTTCGACAGCTACATGGAGGAGGACCTGCAGCCCAGTAAGACCACTGACCACTGACCACTGCCACCTTGACGGGCTATAGTTCCACAAGTTTTAATTTTTAATGTCAAAAATAATATTTTTTAAATATATTTTTGACCTTAATAATGAGTTCAGAGAAGAAAATGTAATTTTATAGTTTTATAATTGTTATTGTATTATCTTTAAAAAATATATATCTAAAGTTCTTGGTGTAAAACTTTGTCCCATTTGTAAACATTTTTTTGCCACTCAAAATAATTTGAGTTAATATTTAGATCTTGTTTTAAAACATACTAATTGGAGTGAAACTAAAAAGTCAATTAAAAAAAATATATTATTACATAAGTTTTTTTTATAAATATTTTATTGGCATATTTATGTTTATTTTACATAAGTATTTTCCCTTAACTTGCTTTTTGTCTTTGTTTATTATTTAAATACTATCATATTTTGCAACAGTTACAGTATATAATATCATTTCTCATCGCTGCTTTAAACTAAGATACAAAGTTTGTTGTGTTGTGTCACGTGGTGGTTAATTTCAACTCACTTTAGTTTGTCATTAGCTAAGCTAGCAAGTTTAGCTTTAGTTATCACTTTCAGTCAATAGCTAAGCTAGCAAGTTTACCTTTAGTTATCACTGTCAGTCAATAGCTAAACTAGCAGGTTTAGCTTTAGTTTGCACTGTTAGTCACTAGCTAAGCTAGCAAGTTTAGCTTTAGTTTGCACTGTTTGTCATTAAGCTAAGCTTGCAAGTTTAGCTTTAGTTAGCACTATTTGTCATTAGCTGAGCTAGCAAGTTTAGCTTTAGTTAGCACTGTTAGTCACTAGCTAATCTAGCAGGTTTAGCTTTAGTTTGCGCTGTTTGTCATTAGCTAAGCTAGCAAGTTTAGCTTTAGTTTTCAATGTTTGTCATTAGCTAGGTAGCAAGTATAGCTTTCCATTTAAAATGTACTGAATCGACAATGTTTTTATAAAAAAAAGATAGAAGAATGCTATTGTTTACAGGGTAGTACAGCTACGCTTGATAACTTAACTACTATTGTCGAAGTTCTTGGTAAAATGACAATTAATTGTATATTTACACTGGCACTTGATTTTTACATTTTCTTAAGCGCTTACGACACAATACACGGGCTTTTATTTTGTACCTCATGGTCACTATTTTCTGACGACTGAATGCTTTTCTAGTGACTCTTATTTTAGTGGAGACTCAAAATGGCAACTAGGGGCGACAGTTTTTTAACTACAGATGTTTTCAACTTTGTAACTACGGTGTTAAGAGATGGCTGTGAACACGTATCCTTATCGCTCGTATTATAGCGAGTTATTCTTTAAAAAAAATACCAATTGATTGTTGTCTCGTGTAAACGCACCGTTAGCTTCTTAAGCTTGACGTCCTTGGGTTTTAATTTCAACAGAATCTTTAGCATTTGTTTTACTCTGTACGGAGTCATTTTGATCTAATCCCAGCAATAACAAGAAAGTGAAGTAATCTTGGATGTTTTCACGTAAACCCTGAGATTAGCGAAGTATCCAGTTAGCATGTTCGTACTCGCCAACATGTCATTAAATCCTCAGGAGTGGTCGTGCCTCTCCCTGAGAGCTGTGTTCATGTGGTTCTTGTCGTCCCCGCAGAAGAGTCCGACCGTCCACCCATGGCCAACGGGGGTCTGGACCGCGTGGTCCAGCCGCAGGACTCCGTCACCCTGAACGGCATCGAGAGCAAAGACGACAACGGGATCTCGTCGTACCTGTGGCAGATGCTGACGGACTACCCTCACGCCGTCATCACGGTGAGCACGAGGAAGCTGCTGCTGCTGATGATGATGTCATCAGAGCGAGACGTCCGAGCCGAAGACTAAGTGTTTACTTGTCGTCGCAGAAAACCAACTTCGACGACCAGATCATCGTGAGCAATCTGACGTCTGGGATGTACAAGTTCCAGCTGACGGTCACCGACACGGTCGGGCAGTCGGACTCCACCAAGATCACCGTCCTCGTCCTCACGCCCGAGCAGTCCGAGCGTAAGTGACCGCAGCCTCAACATTGATTTGTTGCAGTGCATTATGGGCTTGAACAATAGATCATGCATCTCTCTGTTGCCTATTTTTTTTCAAATGGAAGAACCATTCATTTTAAGTTGCATCCAACTGATCTGTTAATGGGTTGTGGGGGCAGCGGTTGCAGCAAAGAGCCCCAGATTTCCCACTTCCCAGAATCCTCTGGGTTTTAACAAGGTGTTCCCAGGCTCAGGGACAGAAACATGGTCTCCCTAACGTGTCCTGGGTCTACCTCGGGTAAGAGTCTCTCCCGATTGCTCTCTAAGACGGAGACCTCCGAAACCTTGACCTTGCGACCTCTTGACCCAAAAGGTATGACAACAAGTTAAGGGTCTGAATGTAGATTGACTAGTAAATGGAGAGTTTTGTCTTTTGGCTCAGCTCTTTCTTTTTTTTGTGATTCTTTCACTGGCCTCCTTTCCAGGACCTCCACGGCTTCACCCCTGAGTCAGGAACGGTTCTAGATGATTCTAAATTATATCTGTCAAATTTTCTAATCGTGTTAAAATCTTATATCAACTCGACATTACATTATGACCACCTTATTTTTAGGTGTTTGCAGAAACAAAGGGTCGAAATTATATTAATAGGCTTTAGTTAGCACTGTTAGTCACAAGCTAAGCTAGCATGCTTAGCTTTAGTTAGCACTGTTAGTCACAAGCTAAGCTAGCAATTTCAGCCTTAGTTTGCATTGTTTATCATTAGCTAAGCTAGTAAGTTTAGCCTTAGTTTGCAATGTTTGTCATTAATTACATTTTTAATTAAGTGCAGCGATTATTTTTTATGTTTGATTATCTTTATTGAAAAAATAATAAAATAATTTAATTGGTGGGAAATATGAGATGAATGTCATTTTTTTAATTGATAATTATTATATTTTCTTCTGTCAGAAAAAAAAGTATAATCATGATTTACTGAAGGAAAAGTATATACAGGTACTTTGTCTTAAATATGAACAATATTCAATTTTAAGATAAAAGTTTAATTAAATGTTGTTGTTTTTTCACAAATATAAATAAATATTAAGTATATTTCCCAAAAATTGTTTTAATACTATCTTGTAAAAGCTTTAAATTGGTTCAAAGAAACATTTATGAATCATGAAATTTAAATATTAATTCAAAGCAGTCGTTGCGTAATCACATGATGGACCCATATTCGGCCCCCGGGCCTGTCGATTCACTGCTTCTCCGTCATCTTTGCGACTGTTTCTCTGGCCCCGGGGTCCGCTCAGTGAGTCAGGGGTCATAACGTTATGTTGGATTAGCATAAATAAAGAGTAATCATGAGTTTCTGTGTGACTCACGTTAGAAAATGTGTCTGTTTTAAGCGTTGACGCAACATATTTCCTGGTGCTTCCTCATCTTTTTTCATTCCTCCCGCGTCACAGAAGTCTCTGGATCTGCCTCCGAGTCGTTCCATAAACCTGTCAGAACTTGTCGGCTACACTTCCGGCTACAGAACGTAATCTCGGCTCGAGATAATTTTGTTTGAACGTTTCTGTGGAAGAGACGCATCTCTGCGCTTGTTCTATCACAGGCCTGTAGTTTAATCTGACATCTTTTGTGACGAGGAAAGAGGATTAAATGACAATTTACAAGGTCATGTGTTGTTGTGTTTTGATTTGAAAACTTTGAGTTGATTATAATCTCTCTTAAGTCGTCCTTCCATGTTAAACTTTGACATCAGAATCTGCCTTTGAATAAATATTTAAGTTAATTCGCTGTATTTGCCAAAGAAGAAATCGTTTTTGTGAATTGTTTGGTTTTTTTAGTTGGTATGAGTTTAGGTTTATTTATATAAAAGGTCCAAAGCAAAAAAACGACAAGGATCTTTAACCGCTGCAGTGCATTATGGGTTGTGTAGCCTCATAATTCGACAGAACCGTTGGTGAAGATGTAACGATAGATTTCCGACTAACACTACGTTCTTCCTGTTAAATCTGATCTGTTCTTTCTCTCCTTTGTGTCTTTACCTCCCCCTTCCCTACCATCCTCTCCTCCCCCGACTCCCCCCTCAAACCTGTTGTTCAGGTTTCAGCAGGAGTTACACAAACAGCTCGTAAAAGTCCCGAGCCTCCATCTATAGATCGAGTCAATCAGTCGTCGCACTCTTGTGTGTCGCCGCCGACTTCACACCAACCTCTTGAGGTGGTTACCCTTTAGAAGGTGGAAGTTTAGTTTCGTAGTATTACTCATTGACGTTGTACTTCCGGGGCGGATGGAATGTGTTGCTGAAGTCGTGAAAGGATGTTTCGCTGCGTTGTTTTCCTGCTAGACGAGTTAATAACTGTTGATTGGTTGGACTCAGACTCTTTCATGTGCCAGACACTGATTCATGTATTCATAAGTTTATGTTTATATCGCACGAGTGAGACTCTTCAACGTCTCTTTGTTTTTCTACACCTTGTTGACTCTGTTCCACCACGCCTGCACTCCCCTCTTCGACCTCAAAGACCTCAAACTTTTTTTTCCCTACTTCTGCATTCAAAATCTGGAGAAAGAGAACCAGAGCTTTGGTAGAACCCAAACATAGACCAGGTGCACATGTGTCAAGAGTTGCAGACTTTTTAAGTGAAATAACTTCCTGAATAATCTTAAGTGATTTAAAAGTTGAAACTTGTGAAAGGAGTAACACTTCCCTGCGTAAATAGCGGTGTGTAACGGTACTATATATATATATATATATTATATATGAGTGATACGCTGGGGACAACAATATATTTGTAGTATTATCGAGTACTTGACTCTGGTGTTGTGGAATTTACAGACCTCTTGACGATGTCGTAACTGCTTTCATTTGTTTTGAAACCAAAATATGTCCAAACATCACTTTTTTAAAAGCTGCTGGAGTCGACTGTATCCTCTCGTCCTCAGTCACTGTTGGGATCTCGGGGAATTTTGTTGTTCTTTTAGCGGTGGAGTGTGAACTGACTGCTACCATCTTGCAACTGGATTTTTTTTATTTTATTTTAATTGTAATACAAATTGTAAAAACGAATTATATTCTTTTTTCAAAATATATCACCGTATAAACCATAGAACTATCATTAAAGCCAAAGATTCAAAGCG
Source organism: Callionymus lyra (assembly GCF_982586985.1). Lineage (NCBI taxonomy): Eukaryota > Metazoa > Chordata > Actinopteri > Syngnathiformes > Callionymidae > Callionymus > Callionymus lyra. Next base: position 14,833,289 of record NC_141835.1, on the reverse strand, counting down.
GGAAAAAATGCATTATTGATACAGTATTTTGACAAAATTGCAATATTTAGGTGCATCAGTATTTTCTCACACCCCTAGTGATAATGTAGGAAAACAGCCAAATGTGATGAGTTCACTAGGAGGGAGTGAGAGTTGGAAGTGTATCATCTTTATAGACTAGTAAAGTGGTTTTAGTTCATAAAAGTAAGCCAATAAGTGAACATTTGTCAGTGTGAATATGAAAAATATTTAGAAATCCATCATTGAAGTTTGATTATTCATGTCTGTTAAGAGTTTTTTACCAAGTTAACCATTAAGTCAATAAGTCAAAAATTAATTTCACCCTCCTAGACTCGTTTACCAGTTTAATAAAGTTCTTTCTATGTAGAAAGCGGATGTGAAATACGACAAATTCATTTACTTAGAAATGCCAGACATTGTGGTGAGACGACAATAAGATCCTGTTTTCTGTGGTTTGTGTGTGTTTCGTGCTCTCAGTCTTCCGGTGTCTCTTAACAATTCAAATCCAAACACAAAGGTGTGAAGGCTTTTGTTAGTTAAAGTCTCCAGGGAGGGGTCCGGCCCCTCGACCTGGCAGGAGCAGGGATTGGCTCTCGACTCCGGCGACCTACTTCCAACATGGAGGTTGAGGAGGAAAGGAGTTTGTTTGCGTTTGTTTCAGAGAGACTTGTTTTGTGTCAATATTGAGTCCAAATACATGATCCTCCCTGTCGTCGACTGACTGGTCGTGTCTCTCCAGATCACTGCATGGCCCCCATGAAGATCGGCCCCTGTCGCGGGGCCTTCCCTCGCTGGCACTACAACGCCGCCTCGGAGAAGTGCGAGAAGTTCGACTTCGGCGGCTGCAGGGAGAACCTCAACAACTACCTGTCCAAAGAGGAGTGCAGCACCGCCTGCACCGGCACAGGTACAGTGTAACCAGGACAATCTTGGACTCTTAACGTTTCACCAACATAGACCAGATTCTCCTGCACACGAGTCAAGAGACGCTCGGGCCTCTCGTTTTTTTCTAAAGCGGTTCCTAAAAAAGGGGAAACGCAAGCTTTCCTATGATGTATGGTGAGGATGAATTCAACATGAGGAAGTGAGAAAACGTGGGAAAACAAGTTGTTTATTTAAGTTAGTGAAAGTAATATTGGGTTGGTTTCAGTTCAGGGATGTTTAAATGATCACCTCAGCATCTTAAGATCCAGGAGTGAAGGTTTGTTCTTAGTTTGATTAGTCGTGTCTGTTTAGAGTTATTAATGGTATTTAACTTTAAAAATCAACTTGAGCTTTTGGCTTTTTATCCCATATTATCTGTTATTATACAGTAATAAAACACAAATATGACTCTTGTAGTAAAGGGACAACTAACTTACTTACTTATTTGCTTCTTATTTTAGTTTGCATGCATTATAAATGACAAGAAACATCTTTAAGATGTTTTTATTTGTTTAGGCATTTCCCTGATTTTCTGGAACTCCTGTTGTGTTATCAGTTTAATCTTGACTTTTAAAGTGTATACATTATTGAGTATTTTTTTGATTGTTTAAGCGCTTTGTGACCCTGGTCTGGAAAAGCGCTATATAAATAAAAATTACTTACTTACTTACCTAAGTCCCCAAACTTTTTTTTGCACCAGGGGTCAGTTTTATGTCTGCATTTTATTCATCTGGCCGACCTTTTAGTGAAAATAATGAATTCACAGTTTGTGTTTTACTACTTTAAGTATTTTTTTGTAAAGTAAACTTGGCTAAAAGGAGTGTCAAAAGTCACAAATTAATGTTATTTAAGAGGAAATACAATAATTTTTTCAAAACGAAACACTTTTCAGAAAGAAATCAAATTAAAAGAACAAGAAAAACAATGTGTTTTTCCTTTCTGTGTGACCAGGTAACAAATGCCTAATGGAATCATTGGCAGTGGTTTTAAACCACTTTTGTAAATTACAATTTCTTACATAAAAAAAGTTTAGATTTTTATTTTCTTTGAGATGTTTTTGTGTACTAAATTTAGATTTCTTCTTCCAGAGAAAAGGGGGTCAGGAAGAGGTCTGCCGGTCCCGGGCCCTAAAGGTCAGTGTTGAGTTTTATCTTTTTTTGTTACACTTGTAATGGTCCTGGTTCTTCATCATGTCCTAAACCTGGTGATTTGTTGTGCGTTCAGAGGAAATCTGTGGGACTCCATGCACGGCGCAGCAGTTCACCTGCGCCAACGGCTGCTGTCTGGATCCAGGCCTGGAGTGCGACTCGACGCCGCAGTGCAGCGACGGTTCGGACGAGTTAAAGTGTCAAGACTGTGAGCAGTTTTTTAAAAATTACTCTTTAACTTCTTCAACACCATCCCTGTCTATCTTTTACTCGGTAATAGTCCTGTACTCTGTACTTTCCTGTCTCACGGCTGCGAGATTTGTATTTACAGATTAGACTAGAAGTCCTATGGACACTCATTTTGTTATGTAAAGGACACGAAAATTGTCGCATCACAGGATATTTAAAATAAGATATTATAAATAAAAATGTATACTTTATTTATACTTTAATTAAATTCAAAGGGATTTGAACCAAGCGTGAAAAAAAAAATGACCTAAATAAACACTAGAGTTTCATAATTAAAACGTTAAACATTTTATTAAAATATTTAATTTCAGTTAATAAAAGTTCAAGGTTTTCTGGATCATGACCCTATCAAAGTTTTTTTATTTTACAAATTATTGAACTTAAAACAGTCTAGAGACGTGATTAATTTTCTAATTTTAGAGAAGTGTCTTTCACACACACACCACATTTATATCGACCAAAATATCGTCAATCTGATTTATATCTAAATCTCTTACCTAATCTACTTCCTGGTCTGACGATAATTGCATCATGATTGGCTGTTAGGTTATCATCCCACAATTGGATGGCTCCATCAAGTGGCTTGATAAAGAACTGCAACACCGCTTGCTGTGATTTTCTTATTTTTGTTATTATGACCAAAATGTTTTTAATCATCTTGCCCCGAAATTGAAATTTATGTTTAGTAATAAGGTCCCTAGTTGTTCATCAAAACATCGCCATCTAGTGTCTGTTTGGTGATACAAACGTCTGACTAATGATTGTCGTCGTGTCTTCATCAGTGGACGACAAGTTGCAGATCCTGCTGAAGATCACCGTGGACGAGCAGAAACGTGAGTGTGTCGCAGGTTGATGATGTCATAGAGTCTGAGCATGTGTGTGTGTGTGTGTGTGTGTCACAGTGCGCTGCACCGAGCCTCCGCTGACCGGCCAATGCAGGGAGAGCCTCAGCAAGTGGTACTACAACCCTCTGCAGCAGGAGTGCTTGCTCTTCAACTACGGCGGTTGTCAGGGAAACGAGAACCGATTCGAAAACAAGGATACCTGCGCACGCACCTGCCATGGAGTCACAGGTGAGTCACCTTTTCAGGAGTTTTTAACCCTTAAAATATTCTCTTCATTCATAGTTAAATTATTTCTTTACATGTTTTAATGTATATAGTAAATATTCATATTTTAGTATTTTTCCTTTTATTTTGATATACATGATATACTTTTGTAACATTAAGGTAATTGTAATTTAATTACATATATATAGATTGGTTTGTTTGCTGTTTAAACATAACATGTTCGTATGCAATACACCTTTGTATTAAATTTATCTTATTGTGTCTGTTTAATTTTTAAATTAAATTGATATATATGGCAAACTAATTTTGGCCCAAATTAATATATTTTTTTCCCAAAAAAGCAACAATTATTTAAGTACTTTTAATAATTCATACATTATTTCCATATTCTTCTTTGTATTCAATTCTATAAGTTTTTATTATTCATGGTTCTGCAACTGACCAAGAATAAATATTAACATTTAATTTAGTTTTAGTTTACTGTATTCTAAATGTTTTACCAAATTTAATTAATATTGTACATTCCTTTATAACGCTTTTTCTTTACTCATTTATTCTAAATATATTCTAATATATTTATTTACTCTTGATTGACATTATTTCATGGTTTTATATATTATATATTGTTTTTTTCCCCCACTTATTTAGTGTTGTTTTACATTATTTTTACTTTACTAATTGTAGTGTTCATGTTAATTTATTCGGCCATTTTATCTTTATATTTTACTTTGTTAAATCTTGGATCAGAAAGATCGTCAGGATTTTTGCTCAGTATATTTTAAAGTTGTGAATGAGGAGTTTGTCTTGACGGCCACTAGGGGGCGTCCGCGATAAGACAACATGATGATGATGATGATGATGAAGATTAAAATGTTCTTCTGTTACAGATAAAGACGTATTTGCGAGGAAGAGTGAGTTTGAGCGGCAGACGTCTGAGAGTGAGACGGGTGAGTCACACACTAACAAGAAAACACGTTTGAAATGACCTTCAAAATAAAAGCCTCTCCTCTCGGTCCTCAGGTATCATCGCCATCGCCGTGCTGCTCGGCGCCGCCATCTTCATCCTGCTCATCGTGCTCGTCTACTGCTTCATGAAGGGCCGCAGGAAGTCGGCGCAGCACCACCGCGTGCCCGTCAACAACGTGCCCGTCACGTCCCTGCAGGACCGCGAGCGCCTGGTCTACAACAGCACCACCAAACCCATCTGACCCCCCAGAGCGCGTGACCCCCTCATGAACTGTGAGCTGAAACCTTGATTTGAAACGTGTTTTAAAAAGTATTTTTTAAGATTTTTAATTTGATTTTTACGTCATTTAACACAAACGTGGGTTTTAGTGTGAATATTTACCGTTTGTTGACTTCACTGTTACACACCTGGGTCACACACATACACACACACACACACACACTGTTGTAAATATTCATCAAAGGTGTTTGAGAGAAGGTTGTTTGTTTCCGTGAACAAACGACTAATGTCGCTCATTCATCCTTTATAAGCTGTTTTGTCAAATAAAAGTTGTACATATCGCCTGCAAAGCTTCATGTTGTAGTAGCTGTCAACATTTGTACCGAATAAAAAATATTAACTCACACGTGTCGTGCACTTTTGTTTCACTTCATCAGTTTAAAAGATTTGTTCTCGATCTTCACCCGACTCTGCAAGTTTATCTATAAACTTTTTCTAAACCTACGAAGATCCACATGTTTGGCCTTGAAAAACTGAGTAAATTAACAAAAATTGTTGTGGAAAGTGTTGTAAAAGTAGCTATTTATGCTAATGTTAGCCTAGCATGCTCTGTTTTACATTTACATTTAAGCGTATTTGTTTGACTTGCAACTTAAAAAATGTTTTCATGTTCTCTCTATTAATCACTATATCATCAACAAACATCATGGTTTACTGAGGCTCGAACCATCAACTTTTAAATCATTTTTACATTGAATGACATCAGAATTCAACTTCACATTAGTATTTTGACCACAAGATGGCGATATTGTTGAGGAGGTTTTTTGGCCGCCAAACCAATGTATTGAATATGCAGGAGTTTAGCTTAGAAAAGTAGATTACTGACGTTTCCATTGTTACTTTATTTTAGTTTGAAATATCTGAGATTTATTGAGAGTATTATAATTGTTTTTAAATGTTTTATTCATACGATGCAGGGGTGGACAATTCAATTACCAAAGGGGTCACTTTATATTTTGAATAAAAGAGAAACGAATAAAAAACAAACATAGTTCAAATAAAAACGATGCAAACCGAATTCTGTAATTAAGAATTTCCGACATAATAATGCATTGACGTTATAAATTGAGTTATGGCTGTGATTTGGAAGTATTTTCTTTCATTTTGAAAACCACATACACAAATAATAAAACACCTGTGGACACATGTAGATATATTTAGTTTGATATAACCCCCGAGTTATCTACCATAATCTCAGGTTCTATGAATTGGTGCTCCGCCCTCTAACCGCTATTGGTTTGGCTTCGCTATTGGTTTGGCTTCGCTATTGGTTAAGGTTAGAGGGCGGAGCACCAATATGAAGTAGAACTGTTTAATAGTATGTGATCATCCTCAAGAAATACTCTAGACAATTATATAAATGGAAAATAAAATATTCCTAAAACAAATTACTTAAACACGCTACATATACAGTTGAGCTAGTTTTGATAGTAGCTGTCAATCAAAATACTTCCCGCCCTCAGGCCACACTTTGCCAGGGGTCAGGGTTTTAGGGGCGAGAAGTTCTTCAGCAGATCTTACTCCTGTCAAAGTCTGTATTTTCCTCTTGTATCTTCCGATGTTTGTTGGAGCATGAAACACCCTTTTCTGTTCCATCAGCGCCGCATAAATTACCCGAGAGCCAATAGAATCGCAGAAGCCGTCTATTGTGAGTCAACTTCCAACTGACCTGACCCTCGTAAATGTAATTGGCGGGGTGACCATTTGTTCTGAGGGTTCTCAAGCTTGTCAGAGACACAACAGTTCATGTTTCCACGTGAGAAAACCTACATTTTGGGTCTCGTATCACATGAATTCCCTTTATTAGCAACTGTTGCCACACGAGGGAAAACAACAGGAACTCTTGGGAAAGATAACGGACAACGAATGAAGGACGAACTGAAATATTTCATAAGTACTGAGAAGAACATCAGGCCAGATGTTGAGGCGTGGGCGACTGAGGTCATGATGCGTTCAAGTCCACACGAGAATTCTTGAATTAGCAGATATTAATATTCACTTCTTTTTTTATTTTAAATTATACATCTAAACATGTATTTCAATTGTTTTAATGTTACATAATCAAAAGATCAACTTTTTTATGAGGTATATTTTTTTTACAAGTAATGTACATTTCTTTTGCTGTAAATAAATCTTGAAGTTTTGCAAAACATTTTTGATTTATTTATCCTGATATGTTTGATGATAAACATTTTGAGCAAATTATTATACTGTACGTGCGCATATTGTTGTGCTAAAATATATATTTTATTCTTCTTCCACATTTTAAAAGTTTCTAGAAAATGTAGGTACACTTGACATATTGCAATATTTTCCCCACAGTAGTGTATTGATATTTAAAAGCACTTTTAAAATTAAAAAAGAAAAGTATGTTCTTTTGGCTTTAAAATCAAATTTTATTTTATTGTTTATATTGTGTGGTAAAATTAATATAACAAGTTCATTTTCGTGTTGCAATTGAACTCCCGGCCGCCAGATGGCAGCAATCATTAGCCGCTAAGAGGAGCAAGGAAACCCAGCTAAATCCCAGCGATGACTGAGGACGAGAGGATACTGTCGACTCCAGCAGCTTTTAAAAGCTGCTGTTTGGACATATTTTGGTTTTAAAAACAAATTAAAGCCGTTACTGACTTCGTCAAGAATAATGTGGTCTGTAAATTCTGCAACACAAGAGTAAGTAAGTAAGTAAGTCATTTTTATTTATATATCGCTTTTCCAGACCAGGGTCACAAAGCGCTTAAACAATCAAAACAATATTCAATAAAGTATATACTTTAAAGATCAAGATAAAACTGATAACACAACAGGAGTTCCAGAAAAGTACTCGACAATACTACAAATATATCCTCGACAATACTACAAAACTATCCTCGTTACTACAGTATCGTAATGTACCGTATTGTTACCACTGTATCATAATATATATATTCTATAGCCAGATTCATGCCAAAACACCCCCCGCCCCTATATATCTTTTAGACATTTTAAGAAAAACATATTTTTCATGAGCAGTTTGTGAGCGTGTTGTTTTTTTAAAAATATTTTTCAGTTAAACACATAATAATGTCACAAACGTCTTACATTTCTATTAATACTCTAGTTTAAAATCAAAATACACCATCACGTATGTTTTTTAATCCCCCAATGTAGTATTTTCTGGCCTGAATCATTAACTTTATTTACAAAAACTTGACTCTAGAACCGTCACCACGCTAGTTTCCCACCGGTCCCTGAAGGCGGCGCCGCCTCTGCCTCTGCACAGATGCATCAGTTCTTCTGACGCAGTCTGAGCTCAGTCTGCTCGAGGGTCGGAGGCTCGTGCGTCTGGAGCGGCTTTCAAACATGTGAGGAACGACCAACTTATGGAGTAAACGACCTCATCCCACCCGAGAGAAGAAAACCCCCCTTTTTCCAGAGGACACTTTTTTGAACACCTCGTCGAGCGAAGGAAGGAAGCGTCGCAGGTTTGAATTTGAATTTTTGCAACTTTTCTCCAACCAGAGCTAGCGCGAGCTAACGGGGGCGCGGGGTCTCCAGGAAACTGGTGTTAAATCTGAATTAAAACCTTCACTTTCTAGACTTTTTAGATTCGATTCAAGCGTGTAAAAGTTAAAGTTTTATTCAAATCTCGAGGGAGTTTCGCTGAGATAAAGTCATGTTTGTTTTTGAAAAAAAAGGACTGGACTTTGATCTGAAACTTTGTTTTTTTGGGGGCTTTTTTCAAATTATGGAGTCGTTTACAGGCTTTGACACATCGTTTCCTCTGTGCCTCCAGAGATGTCCCCCCCATTGTTTCTTCTAATGAACCCCCCGCTGGGTCTGCATGCAGCTTTAACTGCTGCAGAAGAAAGAACCCCAAAATCCATCCAGTAGTGAAGGAAGTTTGTTGACCCCACTTGACCCCAGAAAAAAATAATTTTTAAACAAGTCTCTTTGTAGAATGTTTTTCTGAGTCTTTAAGTTGATATTGTTGTATTGTACAAAGGTCATGTGAGGGGTCAGCGTTATATCCCTGACTGACCTTTTATCAGTGGAAAATAGTATAGAGTTTGTCTTTCACTCATTTTCACCTGTTTATATGTTTATTATTTTGAGTAAACTTGACTGAAACAAGTGTCTTGACGTGTCAACGGTCACAGGATGATGTTACTTCAGAGAAAATGCAATATTTTCTCAAAGAAAAACACGTTTCAACAGGTCAAAAACCATTAGAACAGAAATTGTATACATTAATTTTCTTGTTGTGTGTTCCAGTTACAAATGTCACAAACAAACACTGGAAAAGTCTATGTTGGGTTTTTCCCATTATAACAGTTTTTGTTTAATGGGTTCATTTTAATGTTGAAAATCTTCCACTGTCTCATGATTCCATTTTCAATTTTTGTGTCCACGTTTAGACTCAAAATTGATTCCAAATTATTTTTATTCACAATGGTTTCTTATCTGATCGTGATCAGAATGACTAATGGAAACATTGGAGTGTTCGCATTTTACTAAGTAAAGTTGTAACCGTTCATTTAATAACATTTTTTAATTTATTTTGATTTATAAACGTAACTTTTACTCGTATCTTTTGCTGCGTCTTGGCCAGGACTCCTTTGGAAAATAGGTTTTTAATCTAAAAGACAAGGAAGTGAATGTTTTAATTTAGTTTTTAATATAATTTCTTGTTTAACAAAGATAAATAATTAATAATAATACAAAGTTTTAAACGTGTATCTTTGCTTTGAAGGGGTTGTTGCAACTATTGCATAAAAACAAAGTGACTCTTATTAAAAAATAACTATTAAGTTAAACAAAACATTGCTTTTTTAATTCTATTAAAACTTTCTTTACCTAAAACATAATAGCTATAGATTGATTTGGAACAAAAATAAAGGGCTTCTGTATATTTAAAATGGTACAGTTGGAAAAGATGAATTTTCATTTGACAGGAAAGTCGCAGCTTCCGTATCAGCAGTATCACGTGAAAAAAAAACGATTGCACAAATGAAAAAACCTCAATATAATCAACTTTATTCCAAAAAAAGATTTAGCTCCGAACTCTCCGACCGACGACCGTAACATGATCACCGGAGCTTTCCGATCGCCTGCATTTTGAACAAGGTTTTCATGAAACCGAAGCAGTTTCACTTGAACCCAGAGTATCGACTGGTATGTGGGCTGTTGGCATCCAAAACACTGATGTAACGCACATGTGGGCATCCTGCTCTAAATTTACTTCAGCCTGTCTTCACACAGATTAATAATCTACATTCTTGTTCCTGAGATGTTTGACTAGAGGTCCAAACTATAGATTTTCTCATGAAATAAAAACTGTAGAAGGATATTATTAAATAGTAAAATATAAGTTTTCTACTTTGGTCGCACAAACTATACTATCAAAAACATCCTCCATCAGACGCTGATACCTCCTAACAAAGACGTCAAACCCACCGTCTCTGGCTCCATAAACCTTTCGGAGTCATAACCACCGTGAAGTGAGTTCCAGTCCGTCGTAAATCACCTTCTTTTGTGGTGTAATGTTCGTTTAATACAGCTTCGCTCAGCGACTCAAAAGTTTCAGACCCCCCTGGGATTTTTTTGCGGCGAGAGTTGAAGGCCGGCGTTCAAAACCCCGACAGGATGGTGTTTGTTTAAATGTGCCACAAGTGTTTTCCCCTCTTTTTTTTTTTTCGTGTCGCATTCCAGACTCTCAGGGGAGGTCGGAGTGTGTTTTTGTTGTTTCAATGCTGACGGGTCCCGCTGGAGAGTCAGCTGCTCGTCCTGCACAGTGTAACGGATTAGACGAGTGGGAATCTTTTCTTATCCTCCTTCTCCCTTCTACCGTTTATTCACCACAGATACATTTTCGTATCGACGTAACTCCATGACGGTTTACAGAGAATCGTAACACAATTTGAAAGTGGATAAACAAAGCTTTCTGCTCATTGAGGTAGTCGCCCAAACTTTTCACAAAAAGGTTTTATGAACGATTGTTTTAAAATACAACATGTACAACAACAATTGTGTTCATACGTAAGTGGTTGTTGTACTTGTTCAGCCAGAAAAATGTGGTAAATCAAGTTCTTTGATTCATCTTTTATCTTGACTTTAATGAAGTACCTCCAAAAGTAGGTAGGTGTCTGATGACTACAGGAAGGGCTTTGATGTAATGGGATTAGGAAGAGTTTGAATGGACACAGAACTCTCTATCGGTTATAAAGTGCGATTAAAAAGATGATAATCTCTGACGGGAAAGCGGGAACTTGACAT